>NW_020202458.1:0-3330 GCF_001531365.2 Cynara cardunculus var. scolymus
ATTTTAAACAATAAAAATAAATTGTTTAAAAATAAATAAATTGGTTACATATTTATTACGTAAAATAATAATATTTTCTATTAATTTACGAAAAAAATGACCCCTCTTAATAATAATGTTTTCGTTTTTAAATTGATCCCATGTTTTATTTCAAATTAAGTTCATATTTATTTTCAATCTCCGTCTTTTTTGTTTCTCAGATTTACATTTAATTATTTTAATTTTGTTTTGACTTAGTCCTTGTCAATCTTTGATGGATTACCTGTTATTTTTTCTCAATTTTATTTTTAAAAATAATAATAAAATAAATATTGTAATAGGCAAATAACCGAGTCTAGCTTCTTGATTGGTGGGTGGGTGGGTGTGTGTAGTGGCAAAATAATGGTTGACTTTTGCTATTAGGTCAACCACGTCGGTTTGCAGCTTTTGGTTTTGCGTGTTTCTCAACTTGTGTTTATGTGAAACAAACAAAATCAAAAACAAATTGGTTTTTCATAGTTTACATAAATAAGATTTCTGGGGTTTTTTTGTTGTGTTTAATATGTCATTGGTTTCAAACGTTATTTTTCATATATAATAGGATCATTGCAAGATGTTGACGCATACACATGTGTGTGTATATATCTATATACCTAATAAATAAGTAATTTTGAGGACACATGTCATGTTTCTGTGTGTCGGTTATTGATTTTTCCCGCCTAAACATGTATCTAGACACAATTTTCACTTACGATTCAAATAAGTCTATTTAAGTGACATATGTCCCTCTACATGTTTATATTTCAGAGTTGAAGTTCAGAATTACGTTTCTGAGTTATAAGAAGTCAAAATTCTTGTGACTCAGAGTTATGCTCGTAGATACTTTCTTTACTTAGAAGACAACTTTGAATGGTCATGTTTACTAAAATGCTCATCTTTAAGTTGCTTACCAATACAACAAACTGGTTACCCTTAATTTGAGCACACAAGGTTCTCAGTAGCTCTTTATTAACACCTATAAGCATCTACAGATGTGCAGACACATCATCACATTCATACCATCATATAAAAACAGATGACGCCATATTCTATATGCAAAATGTAAAACAAATCTGCATCCAAGAACTTAATAATCTAGCCAACACTAAAAACATCGAACTTTTATATTCACTAACCTTCGAAATTCGTTGAGTCATCTGATGGTGTAAATGGAGGAACTGATTCAGCAGGTTGAAATGTAGCTTGGTTCATTGCAAAATCATCAGGTTCGTCCTCGTCTAAGACAACAGGATTATCCGTCGTGTTCTTGAACTTGGAGAATGAATTTCTGATCATGATTCTCTCGCTCAATTTCCTTACTGAATCATAGACATATCGATATATAAGATTGTATAAACTAGGTATACGRAATGGAATGAACAATACGATTACCTCGATTTGGTGCAATAAAGATACCGGGTTGAAAATTTTCTGCCATTGATCGTTCTTCGTAATCATATGCTGTGAATCTTCAATGAATATCCCTAATGTAATACAATGCAGAGTGATAATCGCAATTCGTAATCTTTGCGCATCGTTACTTAGAATAGATTAAATCCCCAATTCCAATTTTACCCTTATTTGCCCTCATTATATGAAGCGCGTGTTACCCAACTTCAATTTTATTACAATTATGCCATGAATTGAATCTGGATCATTGATTAAAAATTGAATGGTTTAGATTAAGGTTGCATAGGTTGTATGAATGGTAGAGGGTGTAGAATAACACCCCTCTATATAGGGTATATTTCTTTTATATATATATATAACTACAAGGGTGGTACATGATTGGTTGAGTTTGGCTCCAAAGGTCAAAAGTACCAGGAGGTCACAGGTTCAAATTCTAGGAGGAATAAAAATCTCCTTGTGGCCACAGAGGTTCAAATGCGATGACTTCGGGTTATCTGCAAAACAGATGGTCGCCCTGGGATTAGTCGGCTCGCATAACGGGTTGGATATCCAGGTTAATCAAAAAAATAAATAAATTACATTCTTATAATTTTAATAGAAAATATGAAGATTTTGAAATGACTAAATTTAGGGTAAAAGGACCACAGGCGTGTGAAAATGTAAACTACAAGGATGTTTTCCATAATTATTTCAAATTAGGGACGCACAATATGATTTTGTGTAAACCACAGGAACCAATCATGTAATTTACTCTATTATAAAGCAAAAATAAATTTGGTATTTTAATCATTTTATTTCTTTGCTCTCTCTCTCTAACATACACGTGCACACATGTATATTTGTAAACAAATTGGATACATTGTAAATCTTCTTTACAATTATTATTATAATTTGTAAACACATTATAAATCTACGAAATTGAATATACCTTGTCAACATATCGTAAACACCAGCTAAATTAATAAAGCAAAATCCAAACCTACCACTTGGGCACTTGGTGAACACATTGTGAATACCTTAGTAAAACATTAAAACCGTTTATATTGCGTTCACAATGTGTTTATTCACCTTGTGCCGACAGATAAGTCACCCTTACTGTCACTCTACAAAGAGTACATGATATTTTCACCTCATACAACTCCTCGTTCAATTCTTTCGACTAAACTGTCGTCAAGGACGTATTATAGCTACAATGGCCCGAACAAAGGGTCGCTACTGAGAGAGAATTTGTAACTTGCTATCCTCTTACCTAACAGACAAAAAAAAAAGACACTGCGTAACTTTATTTTGGAACATTTCGTTTCTGAGCAGAAGAGCGTGAAATTCCCTCTACCCCTACCATACTCCAACTTGGTAGTTTCCCGTAACCCAACAGATAAAGTATATTACATAGCATTACATTCATTTAATAATGCATGTGTTTGTTATGGAGAGAAGAGATGAGAGAGAAAGTCAAAGAGATATGTGTCTAATTTCATTTTAAAGGTACTGATTAAACTTTATAAATATATAATTTATAAAATAACATACGTTTTTTTAATTTTCTTTAGCTAAAATTATCATTAATTAATTAATATAATAAGGGTATAAAATAAAAAATGAAATGATTGGAAAAAACGAGCCATAGGAAATAAGAGTGTAATTTATTCTATGATCAAATAAAAGGAAAAATCCAAAAAATTAAATAACCTATTTAACTATAGTTAGTTAGAGGGACAAAAAATGAAATAAAATGACAATTATAATTACTAAAATAGTAATTACTTTAACAGATGAATCAAACTTGATAGTAAGTGACAACCCCAAGAATTATAAATGTATTTTACTCTTTATTTATTTTAAGTTATATAATAATTTAGATTTAAAATGAAAATATATTTTATTTTAGTTTAATTATGAATT
>NW_020202458.1:4125-33246 GCF_001531365.2 Cynara cardunculus var. scolymus
TGTGTTACTTTTTCGATACTTTTACATTCAAAGATGATGAGAGCTAACAATATATATATCATTTTAATTTAATTATGATTTGTAATTATAATTTGTTTTATAAAAATAATAATAAAGTATTTTATTAAGGCTCAAAGATCGTTTAATTTAAATGATAATTATATTTAAAATAGTTCATATTTGAAATCAAAAAGATATACTCTAATAAAAAAAATGTGGTGCTTTATCTCAGATTTTCTTGTGTTTTTCGGTTAGTTATATGAACTATGAAGAGTTTTAAAACTTTAGATATCTTAGAAAGAAAAAAAAAAGTGTTTTCATCTCGTTGTGTTTATCTATTATTTATTATGTTTATTTGCAGTTAGTTACACGAATTCAAACATGAAGTTTTAATAAGTCGTAATATATACTATATTATAAAGCATTTGACAAAAACTCTTAATAATCATTTTTATGCATGAATTACTGTTTATTGATGCATATTATTTAAAATTTAAGATTGTAAGTAATTTTTGCATAAATACAACTTATTAAAGATTTATTTTTAAATTTGTGTAACTAATTGTTGATAAACATAATCAAATACATGATAAATATTCATTTTAAATATAGAAAATCTAGAATATAATTAAGATAATCACTGAGTTCTAACAGAATGTTTAATTATTATCTTTATAAAAAATTATATTATGAAACCAAAAATAAATTACTTTGGTATTAAATCTAAATTAAATTGTGATAAAAATTGAATTAAAGAAGTTACACCAAAAAACGAAAACCATTAAATATTTAATTTAATATTATTATCGATTTATTTTTTTACAAATTTTTATGCAATCTATAAATTTATATTTTAATTCAAAAATAAAAAATTACTATTTTCTCAAAACCACATAAAATCGTATTATATTGATAGAGACAAATAATAAAAACTAAACATTAAAATCGAGATTTATCTCACTGCATTGCGCGAGTACCCTTCTAGTTATGTTTAATCAACTTGTAATCTTAAATTTTAAGTAATGTGCATTAATAAGTAGTATTTAATGCATAATAAGTAGTTTTTAAGAGTTATGCATAAGTGCTTTATAATATTGTGTGTGTGTGGAGGTTCAAACGAGAACGCTCTTATTTTAAGAGAATGGGGAAACATTCAAAGACTTAGCGATGCTCATGGGTTGGATTGATCGGGTTGAAAACATTTTAACAACTCAACTCAATGTTTACAGTTTGAAAAATATCAACCCAACCCAAACGAAAATGCAACCCAACCCCAACCGTACATCAAAATATTTTTGTTATTTTGAATATGTTGTTTTCACTAATCATGATTCATTTTTCATCACCAATCTTTTGGTATAGCTTATCCATACTCCTTATAAGTACGTGATGGCGTAATTGTGTAATGTGCATATTAATAGAGACTTAACAATGATATTAAATCCAAGAAATAAAAGGATATCGGGTTCATCGGGTTGGGTTGGGTTCAAATGACCATAAACGAGTTCAAACCCAATACCTACGGTTTTAAAATTTTACAACTTGATTAGATATCAGGTTGCTTCGTGTTGGGTTATTACATGTTGGGTTGGTCTGGTTGTTTGGATTTTTGAACACCCCTACATAGACCTCCAAAAAATATTCAACTAATAATTAAAATTAAAATAAAATAAAGTAATTAATGAAGGATAATCACGTGATTTCGTATTTATCTGTAATCTTGGTGATATTATTATCCTTAAAATTACATACAAATAATGTACTCGTTGATATCAAATTTACTATCACACTATTATCATAATAAAATCACGTGAACATGCATGAAGCGCTAATCGTAGACGTTATCATAATTGGTTTTTGATTATCACAACATATCATATTATTATCACAACAAAATCACGTAATTTATCAGATGATTATCACAGCAAAATCAGAATATAAAAAATCTTCAACTCATTTAAACATTATCATATCATTATCACAGCATTACCATATCATTATCGTCAACAGACGCATCAATATTTAAGAGATAAAGACAAATCTAAGATAAAATAAAATTGTAGATAAATACTAATTTATTCTAATTTTTATTATTTGTTAATTAATTTGAAGGCCCACAAATATTCTCGCATTTTCATAAAACATTTATATATATATATATATATATATATATAGGGGCCTATTCAAGGGAGAACTAAGTTGTTTGTGGTAACTGTGAGAACCAATCTCAGCCACAAATCAATAGATAAATTAGGAAATTTATAATTTTGGTAATTTTTTATTAAAATTTTAATGCAAGTACATTTTAGGTATTTTCTCTCATCTCTCCTCTCTTCTCTCTCCGTCCCCGTCTTCCGGCCACCGTCGTCCGGCCTCCGGCCTCCGATGATACCACAGTGTGATACTCAAACACATATAAGATACATTGTGATACCACTGTGTTACATATCCGATCGACCGCACAAACGACCACATTGTGATACCCAATCACATATATGATGCATTGTGATACCACTGTGGTATCACCGGAGGACGGTGGTCGGAGGATGGTGGTCGGAGGCCGGGGGATGTAGAGAGAAGAGAGGAGATAGGAGAGAGGAGATAAAATACCTAAAATACCCTTGCATTAAAATTTTAATTGAAAATTATCAAAATTACCAAAATTATAAATTTCCTAATTTATCTATTGATTTGTGGCTGAGATTGGTTCCCACGGTTACCACAAACTAATTAGTTCTCATTTGATTAAGCCCCTATATATATATATAGACTTAATCATTTGAGAACTTGATTATATATATATATATATATATATATATATATAGACTTAATCATTTGAGAACTTGATTTATCCTTAAAATCACGTTTCAATCAATCATATCTATACCTAAACCCACCATTTGTTCTTCTCCCCTCATAACCGATTGATGAGAGTGCCCACCACCCAAATTCTATCCCAACGCTTAAAATCAAACACCTTCATTGGACAAGAAAAACGAAATCCATAAGAAAAAAAAAAAACGAGATGGAGAATGATCGAGACCGAGAAAACCGAACTCGGGGAAGACAATTGGAAAGCAGAAATAGAATGGAGAGTTAAAACGAAATGAAGAACCTCACTCAGATCGATTCCCCTATAGCGAAACAAAGAGTAGAAGAAACACTGTTGTTTATTGTTGTCAAGGTTCGGAATATCCGTTTTGGGTAAATATTTCGAATATCGGTTTCTTGGATAAAGATTTTGAATACAGGTTCTTGACAATAACAAGAGGTTTTTGAATCTGGGTTTGATTCCGGATTCTTTTTTTATTTTGGAATTTTCGATGATAAAGGGTTTGATTTTTGAGTTTTTTTGAATCTGATGAGGATCTTACAATATGTGTTGTATGCACTGTGCACATTGTTATCCAACCACAAAACCACCATTTGTAGATTGTGCACACTGTGAACAATGCATTCATCTGCTCGCATCCATCTTCGAGTGCTGTTCATGTGGTCAACGTCAATGTAAACATTATGAACCTTTTCAACAGCAATACATTGTGAATATGGTCATAACCTAAACTAGTGAAATGAGTGTTCGCATAGTGTTTCACTTGTCATAATCGAAACCAACAAAGATATATTCACAAAGTTTCACAATAAATTGGTCGAGAGGAGAGAGATTACAAAAAATCTACGATGAATTTTCTATGCTAAAAATTAATTATTCCTTAAAAGGCGAAGGTTGTTTTAAAACATGTTTAAAATATCAATTAATTAAAATTACAACTAATTAATGTGTTTATATGACTTACAATGGACCTTACAGTTCTTATAAATTATAGCGATCTCAAAAGAAGGCCCCTATATATATGATCAAATGCAAACAAGTCATTTGTACAAACCGTTCAAACTTCATTCAACCAATCATAGTTTTTTTTCAATTAAAAGGTTGATTAGTCACTTTTAATCAAAACGAGAAATAAATGAAACAATTTCATTTTTACATAGAAACAAAAATATATTAAACAATTTCATTAAGATAAGGATTATATGAAACAATTTCATCATATTAAATAATTTCATTAAATTAAACAATAAAATTGATGATTTATGCCGTTTGTACAAGTGACTTGGTTTGCATCTGATCCCTCCTCTATATATATTTACACATAAACACACACACATACACACACACACACATATATATATATATATATATAGAGAGAGAGAGAGAGAGAGAGAGAGAAGTTCAATTGCAAACCGATTTTTGGCTCTAATCTGGGGGACAAAGGAGGGCACAACACGTGTTATCGTTATCCATATTCATTATGAATAATAAATAGCATTCAGTATGAATAACGAGTAACATTCAGTATGAATAACGAGTAACATTCAGTATGAATAACGAAGGTGAAGTTAATGAATTATTCATGATGAATGATACAACATTCATGATGAATAACGCATAATCATGATCCATGTTAAATTGATTTCATTATTCATGTCTTCATGATGAATATACACATTCATCATTATTCATTATGAAGAACTCATGGAAGCAAAGGACAAGTGTCTCGTTCTCCTTTGTCTCTCGGTTTTCATTTGAACTCACCTCTACATGCACACACACACACACACACACATATATATACATATAGGCAAATGATTGTATGAGACAGGGAGTTAAGATAAGAAGCATAAGAAGAGATCTGGAACCTTGATCACCTTTAATCTCAAACTCACCCATGAATGCTTGATACGAGGACTGCTCTGGTGTATCTCGGTGCATATCATCTTAATGTGCATCTAAGGGTGGATATTCCTCCTTACGCTTTTTACCTTAACTCTCCTTTTCACCGGAACTCAACCCTATATACACACACACTGACATAGTTAGAACTTTAATAAATTGTATCATATAAATTTTCGTTGAGACCGAGGGGTATCTTCATCCCTTGTTTCTAACTAAATCTCCACTCTCATCTCATCTCTAGTCAACTTGGGGATTCTATTAGATTCTCCATCTTGTACTAGTTCTTTTTCATCTCTAATAGAGTCTGGAAAGAATAAGATGTACACAGACGTTTCATCTACACCAAGCCAGCTAAATACCACTCTTATTGTAAGCATTTTTTTTTATGAACAATTATCTAATTAAAACTAAGGAGTCGTTTACCAAACACTTACCAGGTAAGCGCTTTCGAGTAAAATTTAACACTATCATTTACTTATCAGGTAAGATTTTAGTCCACCAAAACGGTATCTTATGCAAGAGTCATCGTCCTCACTTATTGTCTCCCTCTTACTGGGTAAGATTCTTGGTCCTTACCACATTCATCCGGTAAAGTAATGTGACTTGATGTTCACTTACCCGAGTAAGCGTTTGGCAAACGGCCCCTAAGGGTTCGTTTAACAACACAAATTTGGTAAGCTTTGACATAGTAAGTGAGGTTGTTAATCCTTACTGGGACAACATCTCGGTCAACGACATTGTGGCTGAGAGTACGTGGGTAAACAACATTATTCTTAATTGGTATGCACAATTTATCTGGTAAAAGCAGTTGTTGTTCAGTAAACAGGATTTAAGGGTGCGTTTGGTATACTTGATATGACAGGACAGAACAGAACAGAACAGAAACGAACCGAACCGAACCGTTGTTCCATGTTTAGCAACGGATATATGTAGAACATGTAAAAACAGAGTGGAACAAGCAAAACAAAGTGGAACAAGCGTGTTCCACCCCCACCCCATGGAACAAGCTAGAATCGACTTGTGTTTTATCAATATCTATATTATGTTATAAAGCATTTGACAAAAACTCTTAAAAATTATTTTTGTATGCATGAAATACTGTTTATTTATGCATATTACTTAAAATTCAGGATTACAAGTAAATTGTACGTAAATACAACTTATTAAAGCTTCATATTTGAATTCGTGTAACTAACTGCAGATAAAGATAATAAAATAGAGGATAATTATCTCATTTTAAATATAAAAAATCTAAAACATAATTAAGATAATCATTGAATTATAACAAAATATTTAATTATTATCTTTATAAAAATTATATTATTAAATCAGAAATAAAAAAATGAGAAATTTTAAATAGTTAGTTTGGTACTAATATTAAGATTTTGTTTCCAATTTTTTATGAATCTTTATATTTATAGTTTATTCAAAACTAAAAACATTATCGTTTTCTCAAAACCACATAGCACCGTATTATTACATCGACTGAAACAAAAACAAAAAGAACGAACGACTAAAATCGAGATATATCTCGCTGCATTGTGTTTTATCAAATACAATCTTAAAATAAACTTTAATCATCTTCTAAAACATCAAGTACGTCTTCTTTTTTATATTTTATTTGTTCTCCTTAAATTTTCACTTTATTGTCCTCAAAATATTACTTTTATATAGTTTTTATATTTTGATCCATTTATATAATTTATTAAATATTAATAATAAAAAATATGTAAAATAATAATTGTAAACTTTTAATATAATAACATTTTAACAAAAACCTTTTAATGATATGTAAAAATATTTATTTTATTATAATTTAATAAATTATAAATTAATTAATATATATATATATATATATATATATATATATATATATAAACAGTCATCACATGAAGACGTAGCAGTGACCAAACATATCCATCTCCATTATGCATTATCCCCCTTCAACCAAAACAGAATACATCAAATTCAAGTTATATTCATGGAGTAACATTAAAATTTGAGCACTTCCATTTCATGTTTCAGAAAATCCTTTGCTTTAACCTAATAAATCATATGTACACTCGATTCAACTCTCACTTCTACCCCCAAGTGGAGTAACGATGAATTCAAACTAAACGTACCCGATGTATCCCACTCAGTCTGGACCCCCAAGGGTAGGGAGGTTGTTTTCGTGAAAGATTCCAGTTTGGAATGACGAAAAGAACATATAACCTGTACAAGACTATCGTACGATATCTCCATTCGCTTTCCGATCATCATTCCCCGTCCAAAAAGTTGTGAGGCATGTCAATCAGAGCCAATCGTTCGTTTTGGTTGCATCTTCATATACTTATAACCAGCGGTGGAATCGTATAGATGTGGTCCAGGATTCATTCGTGTTCAGCCATAACTACCGGAGCTGAAAATACTGGTTCAAGATTCTCGTTTATGCTCTTTGTTGGTCTTTTGGTTCTCTGGGGTGTCTGCTGGTGCATGTTGGCGTGTGGAAGCCGATCATCGGATTCTGATCCCGATACTATTGTATTGGAGGCCAAAGAATCGAGCTTTTTTGGAGCTTTTTGAGGTCTTGGTTTTGGAGTTCCTTTTTCGCTACTAGTTTTTCTCTGGAAAAAAACAGGTTGTCAATAGGTAATAAAAATACGGTAAAATGCTAGAAATTTAAAAATAAAAATAATGGATACCCGGTCTGTCCCAAAATAAATGTTCTCAATGTAAAATCACACAGTTTTGGAACCGTGTGATTATTACATTTCTTAATTAACTAAATAACAATTTTACCCTCCATCTCACACATTAAGGATAGAATTGCAAATTCGATACTTACTTTGGAAAGTGGGCATAAACTAAAATAGAAATATAGACATTGATTTTAGGACGGATGGAGTAGATAATGGTAGTGTCTTTGTGAAAATCATGGGAATCGCAAGTCTCCGTACCTTCTTACTGGACACCGGTTTCTCGGCAGGAGAGGACGTGTATACATCTGCAGGAGATTCAGGATTCATAAGATCCTCTAAGCGTGCATCACCTTCTGCATCTATCCTTATAGCTTTAGTCCCGCCTTTTCTTTTTTGTCGATCTTTAACCTAATTTTGAACAGACGGGGTGCATGATAGTCAGATCATATAATAAATTGTCCTTTTCGATTAGGGAAAATTGCATTAAAATGCAACGTACTATGTTCGAATTCCAATTTTGTGTATTGTAGTTTCAAAACCTTCATTTTTTTAATTCAGATGTGACATCTCAAACATTTAGGTACCAAGTTTACATTCAAGAATGCATCAAAATGCAATATACTTTGGTCGAAATGTGTGAGATCACATCCGAGGTACCAAAATTAAGGTTTTGAAAGTTCGATACACAAAATAAGAATCAAACCAAAGTATGATGCAGTTTCATGCAATTTGCCCTTTGGAATTTTTAGCTTATAACATCGTCAGAAGAAAAAAGAAAGAGCAATTGACATATTAAATCCTATCATTTTTATTCACATAGTCAAAGTCCAAAGGTTACTTTACAGGCAATCCTGTTTTTGAAGTTGAAGTGTTAAGAAGACAAGAATGCCCTTGGATATCATTTTCAACAGAAAGAGCAGAAGTGGATGATACCTGTGCTGGAATTTCTTTTAGCTTCTGCTCCATTTGTGCATCATCTATCAGCAAAGAAATAACATCTTCAGGAGCTAATATGTCACCCTGTATATGACCACCAGTCATGACTAATTGCTGGACAGTACTTTTCTGGCTAGCTCTGTGTAAAATCTTTTCTTCCACTGTTTCTTTGCAAATTAACCTATATACTGTAACCTACATCATGAAATGGAAGACTCAGTTATTAATCCCAGAACCGATGAGAATATATTGAGGTTTAAGTGAAGCAAAATGATGCCAAATATAATATTAGCAAAAGTTACCACATGGAGAAGTGTATAAACAGTGGTTAATTGCTGATAAAAGTCTACTAATCATTTGAAATACTTCCTCCGTCCCAAAGTAAATGTCCACAATGAAAAAGGCATACAGTTTTAGAGATGTGTAATTATTACACTTCTTGATTAACTAAAAGACAATTTTAACCTTAATAATAGAGGGAGTAATGAATTACTCCATTTCATAATCAAGGTTAAAATTGAAAAACAGGCACTTACTTTTGGAAGTGTACACTTATTTTGAGACAAACCAACATAGGAACATGGCACTTCGTTCAGAACAGAGGGAGTAATTTACTTAGAAGCTTGTCACACAGATAGATACCTCATAAGACACTCGAGTTAAATAAGGGAAGTATCTTTCGAAGATAATTACAAGTTAAGGACTACAACCTATCAAACAAGAGAGTCCTATAAGACCTAGAAGCTTGGTGATATGGCTTGAACCTTATCTGATATAAAGGCAGTAAAAGTTCATCAAGAGAAAACTAACATCTTTAGTCTGACCCAACCGATGAGCCCTGTCCATTGCTTGTAAATCCAATGTCGGATTCCAATCACTTTCATAAAATATGACTGTGTCAGCAGCAGTCAAATTGATCCCAACGCCACCAGCTCTTGTGCTCAGCAAGAATACAAAAATATCACTCCTACAAGAGGAAAACAAGTGTTAACCAAGCAACATGTATATCTTCTAGGAAGAAACTCAGAAAACAAAATACTAATAACTGAAACATATAATCCAGCATGCACGTTAACAATCCCTATGAATGGACATTCAAAGAATGCACAGTTATATATAGAGGATATGATTGAAATGAAATAAAAATATGCATAACCTACATTTGGGTTTACAAGTTTGTTTTAATAAGGTAAACTGAAGTGATAAATTTGTAGCAATAAAATTTCCTCAAAAGAAAAGTAAACTAATATTGGGAGATTTGAAGCAGAAAGTGAAGCAATAGGGAATAATTATAATAGATGATATAATTTTCTCACCGATGTTGGAAGTCTTTGACCATGTCCCGACGGTCCATTATGGTAGAGGATCCATCAAGCCGTAAGTATCTGTATTTCCTATAGTTCATGTAATCCTGCAAGCAAATGTAAGAGAAACCATCAAGAAAAGATTTTCAAAATAACTCGGGGAAATGGCAAATAAATATGTCCAATGAAGAACAAGCAACCTTGCCACTCACTAAGTATTTTAAAACCTTATGGAGTTTGGGATACCTCAATGATATTCAACATCTTGGTCATTTGTGCAAACAGGAGAACACGATGATTTCCTGCACGCAAGCGTTTCAAAAGTATATCCAATGTTTGAAGCTTCCCCGAGTCCTAAAGGATTAATCAACATCAATTCAAGTTAGCAGAATCACCAAAGATGGATCAAATATACTCCATCCGTCCCAAATAAGTATCCACATTTCTATTTTTGTTTGTCCCAAAGTAATTGTCCACCTTCAAATGTAAGTGCCTACTTTCCAATTCTATCCTTAATAATGAGATAGAGAACTCATTGCTCCCTATATAATTAAAGGTAAAATTGTCATTTAGTTAATTAATAAGTGTACTAGTTGCACATATCTGAAACTATATGCTTTTTCCATTGTGGACAATTATTTTGGACGGAAGGACTATAAGCAAACAAGAAGTTTCAAGCAGATGGAATATTAGATGTTTGTACTGTGAGCATCTTCGCAGGATCAAAACTCTGCATAGGAGGACATGAACCGAAAATCTTGTGAGTCAGCTGGAGAGCAGGTTGCAAAACAGGTAGTTCATTGTCAATTTCCTGTATCAGATGGTGAGGAGCACCATCTGGCTTTTTAGGTCCATTACAGTCAGACGTGCGTCCAAAGCCAACCAATAACCTCTTAATCCAAGGATGATGTAGCTCCTCAACCTTCCTGTAAGCAAAATCTCTGTCTGGACAGTCCGTATCAATCTATCAATCACATTAGAAACCACGTCAATAACGTAAATAATTTTTTAAGACAGATGATATATTCAGACGGCGATACCAGGGGAGCAGATTTGCCCCATGTTCATCACCATTGATATATGAAAATACTTTATTATTGACCCTCAAGGGTGTGTTTGGTATAGGGGACGGGACTGGACAGGATAGAATAAAAACTTATTTTCCCGCATTTGGTGCAACATTAAAAGGACAGGACTGAGTGGGAGAAAAATGCATTTTTTGTCCCACCAAAATAGGTGGAACAAGATCAGGGAGACGGGATAAGATAGTAAATTACTAAACTACCCAAGTCAAATTAAAACCCTAAAACCATTCACAATTCTTTCACACGCCTACCTCACTCTCGCTAGTCCAGTCCCGTCCACATGCCATGCACACGAATTTATGAGCACAAGTCAAGGTATCTTCGACTTAATGATTTCTCTCTGTTCTCTACTTATCAATGAAATTGAAATAGTTGTTACTACTGAACATACATTAGACGGCCGTTATTCAGTAGTCATATTGACTGATCTGCGAAGTCACATGCCTATGGATAAACCAATTATTTAGCAATTGCCAAATATGTCTAGGTGCACCTTCAATAACAGTTATTGATGCTTGAAATTCTATAAAGCAAAATGTTCCAAAGAGAACTGAAAAAGTGAAGTGATAGCTTCAAGGGATAGATATAATAACATTGTATGCCATGATAAATAAAAAAGGAAAACAGAAAAGGAGGAAAAGAGCAGAAAAGATTTATGTATGTGTAGATATAATTTAATAATAATACTTACAGGAGGTGCCCTTATCTGCGGAATGAAAGAGAAAGCTGAATGAAGAAGTCGAACATTGGATGCAAGCCTATCCTGATGTGAGAGGACCAACGCCTCAAACGGAGCATCCCCAGGTCCAGTTGCAAGTCTCCTCCTAAGAACATTTGTTTCCGACTTGGATGGCATTAGTAACATTTTTGTTACTGCTCTTACTTTTTCCTTTCCAAGATGATTGTACTCAATATCTTTATCCTCACTTTCCATTATGAAGTCCACGACCCCATCCGAAAAATGCCAATCCCATCTCTCAATAGAAAACAATAACCTCTCCATCAAAGAAGAATTTGCTATAAACCCTGCTTCTGCTGGTGACAGATCAATCAATCGAGTAAACCCAAATGTTCCATCTTTAGTAGAGGGCCCATGTTCATCTTGCTTAAATATGGATTGATAAATGTTTACTGGGGAGAATATGTTAAAATGTTTCTCAAGAAATTCTCTTTTGATATTATGCTTTCCTCCTGATAAAAGAACATCTGAACTTCGCACAATTTCTTGGTATATTAATTTCGGTACCTGCAAAAAGAATTGCCATTAACAGGATAGAAGTTAAGAGCTATGGCAAACAAAAAACAAACCAAAAAACACATGTACGTGCATTACAGAAGGCAGTCTTTGATGAAATCTTCATATGGCAAAGACAGTTTGGGAAGGATGATACACAAGGTGCGAATAAATTAATATAACTCCCTACAACCTCGGCTCCTTTAATATGGGAGGTAACTCAAGATGCCATAGAAATTATCACGCAAAGTTGGTTCCTTTGATGTTCTACAAGTACAAAAACATGCAGTTGGTATTGCCTGCCTTGGTAAACACTAAACAGTGGCCACTTAGAGTGTTTGTGGTGTAGTTTAGGGACAAAACCACAAAACGCACTGCATATGCGGTTTGAGCATTTTCCCAAAACCGCAAACCACAATGCATATGCCTCAAACCGCAAACAGGAACAGTTCATTATTGCAAGGGAAAGACTAGCCTCTCGAAAAGCTAGATATCCTTTCATTTTGTCAATCAATCATCAGACTCAATGCTTTGAGTTAGTATTTGATCCCTTTTTCGGATTTTGAATCTTAGCAAGCTGTATATCCACCACTCAAAAAGTTCAGTGAAGAAGTCTATACCAATATGACCACCTTAAAAATTATATAGCACCGTCCAGACACCCTCACTTATCATAACTTTTCTCTCTTTCATCACTAGATTCATCAACACTTTAAAACAACAGTGAGACACTTACATGGCCAAAATTCATCAACCCATCCTCCACAAAGAACTTCTCAGACCTCTCTCTTTGGTATTGGATTGGGATTTACATGGATTGTTTGGTTTGGTCTAATAAATTTGAAAAAGCCAACAAAATAATAGGCCGTACAAGAAAAGAGCCATTCCTGGAAGTAAGGACGAACCCAGATAATTATATCGTTATTGAAACAAAATCTGAAGAGGAAGACTATATACCCATCAAGAACTATTGGATCTATCCAGTGTAAAGAATATAAAAAGACCTTTTCATTCAATGTGATCAAGGTTGATCACCACCACAGGAAAAAAAATGAGGATAATGAAAGCATAGACAACACTAATTTTAGATCTGCAGTGATTTGCAAGAAATGTGGTACCTAGTAGTAGAAACGGTAATAGCTATTTGATGATAGGTATTAATTATGATTTTATGTATAGCTGGCTCTTCAACTGAATGCAAAACACATGGGAACTTTATTCTATAAATGGAATTCAACTTGGAAAACAGACTTGGCGGTCTGACTGGAATCCATAATATGCACAGTTGCCCTAGCACATGATTTTGGTCAATTGCCTTTTTCTAGCATGGCATTAACAAAATAGATGCTAGTTTTGTGGACTCTAGGCCAGGAGTGAAGGATACCAGAATCAAACAAAACAAATCAAGCAATTACCTTGTATGTAATAGGATTTTTACTCCCAGAGTAGTATACGTCCTCCAGTTCCCCAAACGGAGGTGGAAGAAGTGGATTCGGGATATCACCAAAATAGAAGTATGAACTTCCTTCGTTTCTCTCAAATAACTCTGGATGGTTGCAAACCTGTCACCACAAGGTATGAAAGAGAACATGATGGCTCAAACAGAACTAGAAAATGATACTCGGGGGATTAAAACGATGATAAATGTGTTTCAAAAAAGAGGGCAAGAAGAAAAAGTAAAGAATAAAAATTGCCTTTCTCAATTGGATGACGATGTTCATCAAGTTCATAAATTTCTTTTCATTAAGTTGCCCGCGGTTACTGTCAAACAACTCAGCAAGAGATATCTTGTTCTTTATAGCTTGATAAAAAGCCTGTTGCCTCGAACTCAATTTGCAATGCACTGTAATTTCTGTTTTCCCAGTTAACTCAGAAACGACATCCTTCTTAACACGCCGTAACATGAAAGGCTTCAGAATGGCATGCTGGTGAAAAGTAAAAAAAAACAGATAAGGCCAAAAGTATTGTGAACAACCTCATGAATATAGAAGCCTTAAAATTCATATGACTAAACCAGTGCTACCAAACAGTATGTGAGGTCCATGCTACGAGTACAGGTGCCAGGTAAAGTTAGTTGCTGATACGTAATTAATGAGGGTGGTTCAATTGGTACATTATCTGCATAAGTGACACATTGAAGTGCTATGATAATATCGTATTGTATGTGTATGTGCACCCACAACTGTAGTTCCTTTATAAGATGTAATATCACCCCATACATGATTAAGATAACTGAGACGTTGAAGACAAAGCAACACAATATGGTTTTATTTGTACATGTGCATGCCCACAATCTAATTTCCCCTTTCATATGTATCTTAAAATAAAAGATATACCCTTTGATCGTGTTTAAATTAAGATCGAGTATTTCCATAAAGAGTATTACATTTTCTTTGGCCAACAGAAAAGAACTTGAAAATATCAACGCACTGGACATACCTAATATATTATATCGACTTAATGGAGCTACACTTACTTTATCTCCCCTGGCATCTAATTACTCTTATCTTCCTTGTCTTCACATTCACAAAGGACACCAAACATCATTGGGAACAAAGATTAAAACTACACTGAAGATCAACATGATGACACAATGAAAATACAATATCATATGATTCTAATTAACGACTCGCATAAAATCCTATATTTTCTTAGAATGGTCAGATGATGGTAAACCCCCAAGGTGGCGTTTGGTTCAACGGGAATCCAATGAAATTGGAATGGTCGATTCCGTTAATTACCGCCCCATCTAGGCCACTGCTGCCATCACCACCATTGTCGTAATGGCCGCCACCACATTTAATAATAATAGTAATAATAATTATTATATTGTTATTATTATTATTATTAGTTTTATCATTGTATGGTATTTATAGTTTAAGCAATAAAATATGAAATGTCAAAGGGGGAAGTTTGGTCATTTATCATTATTTTATTACAATTCCGAAGTGATATTCAGCGAATCAAACAGACAGATTCTAAATCCTTTGACACATTCCTTTCCAATTCCTACCAACCAAACGCATGGTTAAACCTGGTCAAATTCCATTCTGGTTCCTTCATGTTTCAACTGCGGCTGATTCCGTTCTTTGAACCAAACACTACCTAATTCTTTGTAAATTCTCTTCTACATTCTTATTTGGCATTTGCTTTTAGGCTGCTCCAAGCCCGGTTTTGGTGAACAAGAATACCAACAATTTGGGTCATATAGCGGGGATCACAATGTGGAATGGTTATGTGAGAATCAAACAACATAGGACAGAGCATCTGTAATTCTGCAAAGGACAAGATATCTTACTGAATAAAGCACACCCTAGTAGTTTTCATAAGCGCATATGGGTACATCACCAGACACCCTATACTCAGGAAGAACATAACATAATTTCATTAAACAGAGGTAAACGTTACTGTAGGCCTATACATCATACGTCATTACATCTGGTCTACTTTAAATACAAGAATCCATGCCAAACAATCACTTAGAGAGAGGAGAGACAATCGCTATTGCTTTATAGGGTTAACAATGTGGCTGTGGTGATGCCACATCTTAATAATCCCTTATAAATTTCTATAAACAGGGTTAAAGTAAATCATCTTACGGTATTTTGAGAAAAACTACATCCTGGACATAAAACCAGTGGTGAACCCAGAGACACATGAGAAATTATTCCAGATTACGTAGATACACTAATCATGACAACGCTAATCATGACAAGAAGTAATAACGGCTCCTCACCTATAACTATTTGTGTTACTCCCAGAAACTACCATCAACACAACAGTGACTGAAGAAAGGACAATAACAATAAAACCACTAAACAAAAATCTGTGTGAAAGAATATGTTCCCGTCACATATTAAAGAATTGACATTATTCTAACCAATGAGCATTCCATTCTCATCTTCAAAAGTAATCAGACACAAGTAGAGATAACCAAATAAATCATTGTTCTGTGAAAACGATCCTCTCAAATATAATAATGCATGAACCAGGCAATCAACAATCAAACCTAGTAATTAGCCAGTCACAAGAAAGTAATAAGAAAGAAATCTACTTACCAATCTGCTAAGTTGGTGCTCGTTTAAAGTCCCACCATGTTCCGCATGGTTTTCAATACTGATGCATACACGGTGAAGCATGATCAGGGAAGCAATTCTTAGCTCTCTATTGTTGGAATATAAAGGAAATACAAGTCTTAAAATCGTTACCCTTTAGAAAACCACTCGTTAAATTGTTCATGGCTGTCAAATAGAGTCGGCATGATGAAATGAAGGAGGGCCCACAACTCAGCCATGTTGTTCTGAACAGGTGTTCCGGTCAGAAGCAGACGGTTTCGACAATTGAAACTGAGTAGTGTCTTCCATCTTATACTGTAAACAAAATTAAACAAAATACTATGAGAAATATTTGCAAACCCTCGACCACAGGTGAAACTTCTAATTAGCGGCAGAAGAATAGGAAGAGGAGTGACCAAGTACATTGGAATAGCCAAAAAAGCATGCCATAATTGCGTAAAAATGTACATGTATGCGTCTCTTATTAAATAAAGCATCACATGTATGCTAGCGAATACTCAAGTGTCGAGTAACATGCAACATCTACATGCAATGATGCAACAAAAATTTGGTACAGTTTCAGAGGCCCAAGTGCATCCCACCCTTGTTACTTAAAACTAGTGGGATCCACCGTTCAAAATCTAGAAATGTTGAGCACAATATAATTGATCACTTTAAAATTGACAGACCCATGTATGTTTGAATTTGAAGTAGTTTATACTTTATGGCATATGAATCTACCGCCAACCTGGACAAACTATTTCAGACTGAGAATCTTACCTGGTTGAACTTTTGATTGCCTGAGCTTCATCTAAGACCATATACTGCCATTTCACACGCCTGAAATACTTCTCATCGGACACAAGGAGTTGGTAGCTGGTGATGAGAATGTGAAATCCAGCATCCCTGAAGACTCAAGTTGTAGGAAACAAATAAGAAGCTTGCAATTCTCTAAAACTAGTGAAAACTGAATCGCTTAGTGTTATCTTACTGTTACCCAAGGAATGCACGGTTAGTAAATCTTTGGTTATTGGTTAGAAGACAATATAGAGGGTGTGCTTGCTTGGTTATTTACTTTTCCCTGGTTCCTATTTCATCTTCCCAAATGCACTTCTTAATTTTTCTGTAAGTGGTTTAACCTGTTTGCTTATAAGAAAAAAATATAATGCAGAAAAACCACCACCCTAACAATAAACCAAAAAGATGGGTTGACTGTAGTCAGCAATTCACTTCAATCCGTATGTTAACACAAAGTAAATAATCTGCTAGGGAAGGTGTGTAAGCATTTGCTGATTATAGGAAGTCTAAAGATTTGCACTATTTTAGAGAAATCAAAATCGTTAATAGGTATTGAGACATTCCAAAAGGGGGGCATCTCCAAAGATGGTGCAAAGGCTTTATGTTGTTTGTGTGTTCTTGTGGCCAAAATACCTGGATGCCCGAAAAGCAATCTTGTTACTTATGCTAATGGCAATGTGAGGTGATTTTGCATTTTCTTAAGCAAAGTTTACCTGCTTACAGATTCCAAAAGCTGCAACTAAGACAGGTATAAAGCCATTTCATGGTACTTTAACGTTTCAGATTGTCTTGGCAATACTTTGGCAGAAAACAATGCAAGGATATTGGGGAATTATCTCTTTCATCATAGGGTTATTCAATGTTTTTTTCTTTTTTGTTGGTCAATCTATTGGTCTGGACTTGGACAGTGTGGTTAATTAATGCTTTGCTAGGCTCTTCCTTTTATCACTCTACTTAAAAATCAAATATGAAACTTCGTACACCTTAAAGCTCATAGGACGAAAAGAGATCTTTTAGTCCCTTTTTTAACCATGTGTTCTCGCATCTAACTTCCTTTCCTTCTCTTTAATAAATACTTCTGCACATAAAGTTAACATACATGGATACTCCAATACCACCAAAGGCTACTAGCTTTTATAACTTAGTAAAGAAGTTCATTTTGCAGATATCTGAACCCTGTCACTGTGAATACCTTCCTCTGACCACAGCACAATAACAACAAAGACAGAAACACAAGCAGTCTGGAGCACTGTGTTTATAACTATAACTTATAATAATGAAAACAAAATAAATCAATATAAAATATATATAATAGGAGAACCCTGGTGAATGGTGACAGAAGAGTACCTACGATAAAGACGCTTTGGATTGATGTTTTTCCTAAGTATCGTCCGCTCTTGAATACCGCCCCAATAAGGAAGTGTTTTTAAGTCGGGGCAGAAGCGACCAATTTCATCAGCCCAGTTGTTCAAGACAGAAGTAGGTGCAACAACCAGAAATGGGCCCCATATATTTTTCTCCTGCAAAGCACAATCATTGCATGCTATTATAACTAAACAGTAGAGGTCAAAGATTATCAGGTAGTTTACTTACTTCAGCCAAATGAGCCAAGAACGCCATTGCTTGGATAGTTTTCCCAAGGCCCATCTCATCAGCAAGAATCCCATTTAGACCCTTTAAGACAACAAAGTCAACAGCTCAAAAGGACAGTAGGAAAGAGGAGTGAATAGGGAACATATGTCCTCCTGGGATACTTTATTACCTGTTCATAACAATTCACCAGCCACTGGAGACCTTTTAGCTGATACTCTTTCAGAGAACCTTTAAATAACTCTGGTGTCTGTACTGAGGACGCTACTGGCATAGTTGAGCTGAATTTTTTTAGAAAAGGCACCCATATAAGTAGACTAAACTCCTGAGGAGAACACAGAAGAACATACTGAGAAAAGAAAAAAGAACATACGGGTGCAACAAATCTATGTTGCTAGATCCAGCAACTGCTTGTTCAGGGTCCTCAGCAGCTGAAGCTTGACGCAACCTCGAACATTCGTCATCAAATGCACTAGTGATCATTTTCTGCTTGGAGACTGCATCTTGGGCTGCTTTCAGGGCTTCCATTTTCATTTCAGCCTCTTCAGGATCTTCTTCTGCACCTACTTCTGAAGAACTCATAATTGCTTCTTGATCATCCCCTTTGTCCTTTTCAACTAAAATCCCAGGCGGTTGGGAAGATGGCTTATTCTGCATGAAGTGACCATAGAGTTCTGTTTGGGACAACAGAAAATTTAACCTCTGTTGTTGCCGCTTGGCTTCACGAAGCTCCTGTTCGCGCTTTAAAGCTTCGGCAGCTTCTTTTTCTTCTCTTTTCCTCACTTCGGCCTGAAGGAGAGAGATGAGTACAACTGAAATCATTCCCCAAGCAAAACATTTCCCAAAAGAAACAGCATTCCATTACAAAATGTTTTTTGTCAAACTAATAAGCGTAAATTACAGCAATTGTCCCTGGATCATTCCTAAATGTGCAGATTTGTCTATAAAGAATTTGTGTTGCATCTTTGGTCCTCGAATGAAGAATTTTGACTGAATGAAGTCCCTTTGCACGTTACCTTAAGCTGCCCTCTCTTAAGAGTTAAGAACATCGTGAGCAATGAACATGCCTATTTAACTTAAAGGGTGCATTTGTCAACTCCTTGGTTAGCCACTCTTTTTGTCCTCCAGTTAAGAAAGAGAAAAAGAAAATCTACATTCATCATCGTCATCTCCTTAACAGCTGACCCTCACCATCCCCATCTCTGCCCACTCTCTCACCTCCATATTCATCCACTCTCTGCTCTTCACACGCAGACACAACATTTCCAGCATCTTCTTGAACATTTCTCGAACGTAGAAAGTGTAAACAAACTCACACACATATGTGCACACTTTTCACACACATCAAAGAATGCAGCTGAAACAGATTAATACCCATTGTTTGCAATTTGCAAGCATTACTTAGAGAAGGCCATATCTAGCAGCATACAGCATTAACATCGACGAATGGCAATAAGAATGAAGGACTGGAAGTATTTCTTATACTCATTAAAGAAAAAGAATGGGGAGAATAAACAACAAAGTGTATGTGTGGTAAATGAGTATCAAAGTCTGTAAGAAAAAAAATAAAGGCAATAGCTGCAGTCTTTTTTAGTTATCAATTTGATCGTAGTTGTCCATATTATTACTGAGAAGGGGGTGAATTGAGTCGAAACTTTATTGACAAGGGAATGAATATCCAAGAATTGAACCGGAATCCAACAGCCAAAAAGTGTTCAAAATGCCCCTCGTGAGAACTCACTTGACTGACACCAGAATTGAAATTCTATAATTAGCCAGAGGGGGATGATAAGGGGGCTTTCAAAGAGGATGATGAGGGAAGGGGGAAGCAACGGGAGTGGAAGGAGGTGGTGGTGTTTCACCAAGGGGTTGGAAGCGGGTGTTAAGCTGAGGGAAGGGGTCAATGTTTTTATTAACATTTTAACATAAAGAAGTTGCTTAAAGGGAGGGAATGGGTTTTGCTATCTGTTTTGAAATATTTTGCATTTCTCTAACACATGTGAAGACAGGAACTACCTGCTACCACCAGGGTGAGTACACATCAAAGTCAAGAATGATTTGTGATTCACTCAAATAAGACTTCAATACTCTAGCAACAAGCTCCACATTCTACTACAGAATAATTGTTATCAGAAAAAATTGGTGTTGTATCAAGATATATATCAATGTATCTTAATAAAGAACAATTCTTGGTTGAACATCCTTGATCCTTCTATAAGCACTTACTAAGCCAACAACTCTAGGCCAATGAACAAAGAAAAACATTCAGCTTCCAATTGAAAACTTATGTCGTTAATGCATTATGATCACAAAAATAGTTTGTTGACAGCATGCTTTGTGATCAGTCAATCATCTTACTAAGCCAACAACTCTAGGCCAATGAACAGAGAAAAACATACAGCTTCTCCTATTCTATTGAAAGAAAAGATAACATCTATTCCATTTGACTAAAGCTGCATATGTATAAAAACCTGACAAGTCAGCAAAGGTATTAGAACAGTTTTAAAATACTTAAATGATAATAAGGATTGGAGGACCAATCCGGAAAACAGAGTTAGAATCTATGACATGTGCTCATTATATCCTAATATCGGAGATGAGAATTCAGGTGAAAATATCTATCCTAATTCATAATGGTGCCCACATTGAAGTTAGTACCCATCTGTTCTATCCAAATAGAATGCTCTTCTATACACCGAGATCCTTTATTGTAAATACTTCAGATCATGGGAAATCAGATAACACAAAATCAGAGAAGGTAATCAAATAAACACGACCTTTGGTTTTTACACTGCAGAACTACTGAATAGATTTCCTCATAAATAAGCAAGGCATTCATGGTGTAAACTGTAAAGAACACTTTTCGATCTTCTTTATAAGATTCATGTTGGCTGTTATGCCTAATAAATTGAAGTACAAAAAGATTACCATCTCTTTATCCACTCTCTTCCAAAAAACCAACATATCTCTTGCCAGCTTCCTTGTGCGGATTGAAGCACCCCTCATCAACTTAAGTGATCTGCTCACTTTCATCTTCACCTGGAAGGAAGAAACAACATCTAAGCATGCCAAACAGAAATAATATCTGAAAAGCTAGCACTCAAAACTATATGATGGAATTTTGACCAAAACTTGTAGATACAATACAATATGAGTGGCATAAAATACTGGGACGAAACCTGATCTCAGAGCTTATGTACCTACCTCTCTTTGACAGTTCTCAGAAAACCTCTTCGCATCAGTTAATTGCTTTCTATGGAAGTTGATAAAAAACCTATGATGTTTTGGTATGTCTTTTCTAACCATGTTCACCCAATATTTATCAACTTTATCCATCTCCTCTTTCTCAACCATAGATGGATCTTTCTTCTCCTTTTGCTTCTTGGGTAAACTGCGTTCGATGATCTGGGGGTCAAACAATTCAAGAAGCATATGAATAGTGTGAACATAAGTCAACAAACCCTAACAAACAATAAAAGGCAGCATCTAGACACAGAATACAAACCTCGTATGTGTCCCCTTTCTCTAACACCTTCACATAGAACACCTGCAACACTCCACTTTCTGACATGATAGAACGCCTAAACCCTCCGGCTGCTCCCTCCGGAGCGGAATATGAATCCAACGCATCATCACTGACTTTAAGACTGAACTTCTGGGGGGAGTTATTCAATGTTGGGGAACTTAATCTTGCCCAAAGAGATTCATACTGGGGTTTAGGCTCACCCATCCCTGGTCCACTTCTAGGGCCAAGCCTTTTGTCAGCAGACATCATTGAAGCTAATGAGCCCAAATCAAGGGTGCCTGTAAGGTAGAACTCCTCCACTCGGATCTCTGACGTTCTAGGCAAGTTTAATGAGGTAGCCAACATCTCATAAGTTGGAGGAATCTTGTATGTGATGCCATCGCCAATGTCCAAATATGCAGGTTCACAAACTGACCTGAGTATTAAAGTAGACAGCTGAGACATAGGGCATATGAGTATCATAGAAATCATATACACTTCAAACAACACAAACCTGTCCATGCCATACTCTGGGGCAAAATCTGCCTCTTTGTAGTGCCCCAGATTCTGAGGAATTGTTTCAATCTTGCGTGCTCCTCCTGAACGGCCATTCACTATTTTATGGTCCTTCGATCCAAGGCTATTCTTCATGCCAGACGTTCCATTTCGGTTGGAGGCCGAAGTTGGCAAATTATTACTTTTGTGCCTTCTCTTGTACTTATGAACATGCTCCCCAAGCATTGCTCTATATTGTTCCTCAGAAAAGTAAGTGTCGGAGATGTCATCCTGGTCCTCATCACTGCTATACATGTTTCGCCTCTTTCTTTTTTCCGACATCATTCCATTACTTCGGTCCGTCATTGGTCCACCTGCTCGTAGCCAACCCAAGTTCAAGATGCACATTTAATCTATACATTATCAAGCCCTAATAGTTCAACTACTGGATATAACGTAATCAATTCAAGCAACAGTAGCCATGTTTTTTTATGTATCAAATTACCAAATACTGAAAAGAATGATCCTTTTTAAACTCACAATTGTAATTCTACTTGATATCTATTGAGAACCAAGTGAAAAGGGGAGTTGAAAAGACGAATTTATGCCTACCTCTGCTCTCACCCTGACTGCTATTTGCATAATAATCAAACTCGTCACCATGAGGCAGTTGAAATTTCGTCAGAGACTACAAATACAAACCCAGCAAGAAAAATAAAATAGAAGAACCCATAATTACTCGACAGAAAACCTAGCTTCCAGTAAAGTGAATCTACCTAGCAACAATTGAATAAAACAACAGCAAGATACAATTGGAAAAGCTGCGAAACAAAATTCAAAAAGAGCCCACATACATACCTCAAGATTGAAGAGATTCGAGTAGTTATACGAGTTCCTGAGATTGCGATCGGATTCCATAGGGTGTTGTGGTAGTTGGAAAGCGGCACTCTGAAGAAGAAGAAGAAGAAGAAGCACAACAACAAGAAAAGTAAAACCGTAGGTTTGTGAATAAAAACATCGAAGAGCAGAGAAGATAATGAGGAATTTTATTTGGGAGTAGAGAGAGAAAAAAATAGAAACCCTAATCCTGTTGGAGAAGAAGGCGGAGGAAGTGCGCAGGATAAGAAGCTACGGGTTGGCATTGCGAGTTGATTAAGGTCCCGCTGCTAACGTGAGCAGGTCGTGCGTATGGATTGATAACGTGAGCCTGGGTATTTCCTTTTTGAACCAAAGAGCTTCCGGTCTCTTTATGATCAACTCCTCTGCCTCTCTGTACACAGATTTTCTCAAAACAGAGATGGTTGAGATTAGTTAAGCTACAGACGGGTCCACTGTAATTTATTTGTGGTAAATCTTCGATTGCATCCACGTGGTTAAACCACCCGTTGATTAATAAAATTAATACAAAATGGTTAAAATTTATATCGGCTCTTTTTATAACAAGAAGTAGGGAATTATTATTATTTTTTTAAAGTAGGGAATTAAATAGCAATTATTGTTTGTTTTACATGATAGAATAAAAGATTGATTATTGTTTGTTTTATGTATTAAATTACGTCTTTGTAGCTAATTAATCTTAAGGGCCATTTACCAAACACTTATCTAGATAAGTGTTTATCAAGTCACATTACCTCATCGAATGAATATGGTAAGAACTAAGAATCTTACCCGGTAAGAACGAAATAGCGATCAAAAGTCTCACCCAATAAGTGAAGCCGACGACTCTTACCATGGTAAGCACTTACCGATTAAATTGTTGTATACGATGCTGTTTTGATGGACTAAATCTACCTCGTAAGTAAATAATAGTGTTAAATTTTACCTGTAAGCACTTACCGAGTAAGTATTTAGTAAACGGCCCCTTAGACGTCCGCCTTATTTTGGTATCTTTTGGTTATGATTCTTAAAATTCATTAATTACACAGGTGGTCTTTATTTTATGCTTCATAGTTTAAATTGTCTTTGAAATCAACACTTTTACTCAATTGGTCTTATGGTTTTGGATATCATGAATGGGGAGTCAAAAGAATGCCTGTAATCCAATAAACGAAGAGAATACACAAATTTGTAAAGAGTTTGAAACTTACTCAAGTTACAAGTCTCATACGTTGGTTTTTATTGTAAAAGAAGTTACAACAGGGGACATAAACCAAAATCCCCAACAACAGAAAACAGAGATTTGATCACTTGGCTAAAAATATTCAAAGCAATTTCATCAACGTAAGGCTTATCGAAGGAAGTCATTAGAGTTAGGGTTACTAACAAGTTCTTAATCAAGACATTCCTCGACGTGATCATTTGAATTAGGATTGCTAACAAGCTCTTCAGCATGATTTCTAATGGGTTTTTGTCGTCTTAACAAAAAACTTATTTAATGATTGAACAATTTCTACTTGTGTTTTTTTTTTCTGTTTTGAGCACTGGATGCTTGTTACGTAGCCCCAGTAGACATATTTAATTAGTAAACAACGAATAAGAAAATCACTTAACTGAATGAAATCGGTATAAAGAAAAACCACTAAAGTCATCAAGAAATTAGCAAATAAACATATGAAATCACTTAAATCAACAAGACAACAGACAAACATAAACTCATCCAAATTCAAGGGTTTTTAAGAAAATCAAACCAGATAGGTAAGCCTTCAAGGGAACTAAGCGAGAGAGAAGGGGTGAGAAATGGGAAGAGCTGAGAAAAAGGCCGACGCCAGAGCCAGAGGCTGGACTCGTGAGGACAAACACGTGAGGCAAGCGGGAGAGCATAATTTGTTCTTTGAAGCTAAAAAACTTAGTCTGAACTATGATGCCCTTTGGACTTTGCTGTCCTGGGTCGTTGCCCTCTTTGCCCAGCACTTATCTCGACCATGCTTTCACGTTCCAGGTTCTGGTTTGGTCCACCACATGCAGAGTTCTACATTTATGTTGGATATGCATATTCTAAAGCTAACGATTTAATGTTCAATATGCAAATTCTCAAGCCAATGATTAGCTTTCTCAAGCTCCCAATGACACTAGATTGTCACATCAAAGGTTGGCTAGGTTTTAGGATTTTAAATTACAATTTTTTTTTTCTTTTCTGATCGATGTCACTGATATTGCCTGGAACATTTAAACGGATACGAGAAAAAGAGGGATTTTTGTTGTTCTTTGGTTATTGATGTAGTTGATGTTTTATCAGAGCTTCAATTGTGAATCTCAAATATATGGGGCTTTATGAGTTTCTTCATTTCTTTATGCTTTGGTAAAGCTTCAATGGTAGCATCAAACAAGTATGGTTTAAACAACTGTAAAATTTGACCACTGATTTAATGTTGGTGGGGGAGAAAAAAGGAATGAGATGGGATAGACGTTATTTGACTACAGAAGGGTGTCGCTGGTAGGGACATAGTATAAAGGAGAGAGGGTAGGGTGATAACGTGTCGTATATTGTTTGGTTCAAATGGGAAACACAAAAATGTTGAAAACGAAAGAAACAATCTCAATCACTAGTTTAAAATTTGATTTCAATTTTTTTTTCCGCTAATTTAGATAACTATACTATCCTAATTTATCTTCTATTTTTTCTATAACATTTTTGATACTGATAATCATTGAATTTTTTATATCCAAATTTCCACCTTGAAATCATTGAGAATTTTACAATCTACAAATCGAATCAATCTCATTTGTCTAAATCTTAAACGTGAACACAAATATCGATGTTTTTCGTTGGTCTTAATCAGATGCAAAAGATCCCAACAAACCATTATCAGACAGTGATAATCAGATATATATTGATTCAGATGTTCACGTGCTAAAATAGAGAATCAAACTATTTTTCTATCATTTCTCTAAAATAGAGAATCAAAAGTTAACTTTTTTAATAAAAAAAAAATTACATTTAACTCTAACATATTCTCTATTTTAAAGATTTCAACATCTATCATATTATTAAAATATTATATAACATAATTCCAATACATTTTTTAAATAGAGTTTATATAAAATAATGATAATTCAACATCATTATTAGGAACGAATAAAAAATTAACTTCTCTCTCCATATATCCAAGTTTTAATGATGCATTTTACTCTAAAAGTGAATTACGTTTTTTTATCTATATGATTTGGTGTTTTTAACGGATATTGTCTCTGTTATGAAAAAATAACGAGTTAGGTTCCTATGGTTGTTCTTCTTTAATGAGTCGTGTTTCTAATGCAACCATAAGGACCCAACTCGTTAATTTATTCAACAACACAACTTGTTGGAACTGTAACCATATGTACTCATCTCGTTAAAAAAAATCCAACTGTAAATTCATGATTCGTTAATTTTTCAAAATAGAAATAAAATCCGTTAAAAATCAAACTAAAGGGACAAAAAATGAAATTCACTCCAACAACACATAATGTGTAAATTACAAAGATCACTATTTGAGTGTGGATCATAGTTTTGGACTTCCTTCCATACTTTATTAGTTTATTTGGGAAATGGTAGATTCAATATTTTGTTTTGAAAATACAGTTACATATGTGGTTTTGAAAAAATGATAATGTTTTTATTTTTTGAATAAAATATAAATTTGAGGATATAAAAATTTGAAAAAAACATATCGATATTAGTATCAAATTAATTATATAAAAGTTTTCGTTTTTTTGTAATTTATTTAACTCAATTTTTTATTATAATTTCATTTAAGTTTAATAACAAAGTAATTTATTTTTGGTTTCATAATCTAATTGTTTTATAAAGACTAGAAGAGTACTCGTGCAATGCAACGAGACACATCTCGATTGTAATGTTCTATTTTTATTATTTGTCTCTATCGATGTTATAATACGATTTTATGTGCTTTTAAGAAAACATTAATGATTTTATTTTTGAATAAAATATAAATTTGAAGAAAAATATATCAATGTTAATATCAAATCAACTATTTAAAAGTTCTTATTTTTTTATGTAATTTTATTAATTTATTATAATTTAATTTAAGTTTAATAATGAAATAATTTATTTTTGGTTTAATAATATAACATTTTATAAATATAATAATTAAGTATTGTGTTAGAACTCAATGATTATCCTAATTATATTTTAGATTTTTTATATTTAAAATGAGATGTTTATCCTATATTTGATTATGTTTATMTGCAGTTAGTTACACAAATTCATATATGAAGCTTTAATAACTTGTACTTACGCACAATCTATTTGTAATCTTGAGTTTTAAGTAATATGCATTAATAAACAGTACTTTACGCATAAAAAATGTTTTTTAAGAGTTTTTGTCAAATGCTTTATAATATAGTATAGATAATAAATAAATATTTTATTTGAACTCCATGATTATCCTTATTATATTTTAGAATTTTTTTTATTTAAAATGTAATATTTATCCTGTATTTAATTATATTTATCTATAATTAGTTACAACAATTCAAGCATGGAGTTTTAATTAGTTGTACTCATGCACAGTCTACTTGTAATCTTGAATTTTAAGTAATATGTATCAATAAACAGTAATTTATACATAAAGGATGATTTTTAAGAGTTTTTGTCAAATATTTTATAATATAGTATAGATAAGTAAAAAGATAAAGATACGAAACCGAGTTCTAGATAGATAATAAACCAAACGCAATCTTAAGAGTTTGTTTCGTTTATAGGATTTGAAGAGATTAAAGATTCTAAATCCTTCAATGAAAAAACAAATCCCTAAAATACATTGTGTCAACCTAAACAAGCCCTTAATCCCCTGTTTGGTTTATAGGATTTGATAGAATTTGGAAATTAATTTCATTCCAATTATATGTTCGGAATTGAAATCCAAAAATTTCATTGAGATCCCACAAACATGAGATTTAGAAATTTCACGGAGTCGTTTGCTATTTCACGAGATTTCGCATGATTTGTTTATGATAATGGTCTAAAATATGTTTAAAAAATTGTTTTGCACAATAATCAATTAATAAAAAGAAAATTTATTTATTTTTTTATAATTTATTTTTATAAAATATTTATAAATAATGAAATTCAATTCCAATTGAAATACTACAAACCAAACACACACTAAAAAAAACTAAAAATTTTAAATCCTTTCATAAATTTAAATCAATAATGATAATTGCAATATAACATAGCAAAAATAAATACCATAATAACAAGAATTAAAAAATAAAAATAATATAATTTTAAACACGTAAAAAGTATTTTTATTTATTAAAAAAGACTTTAGAGTTATGAATACTTTTTAATAGCACGATCTTTCACCATATATAAGGTTGTGCTTCGGTGAGAAATAGAGTTAAGGTGATAAGCGTAGACGGAATTTCCGTCTTTGATGAGATGGACCGAGATGAGATACACAAGATCAAGCACTATTAATGAGTCAGTTTGAGATTAAATTCAACAAAAGTCCAAATTTCTTCTTATATTTTTCATCTTAACTCATATTCTTACACAATCCTTCACTTATATATATATATATATATATATATACACACACACACACATACATATAGATAATGAATATATAGATAGGTTGTTGATCCTCTCTCTCAGTGATTTGATGATAATCCCTTTTTCCTTTCGATGTATTTCTGTATCTGTAATTTCAGTTCCAGCGATCATACACTGAGCTTGTTCAGTGATTGCTGAAGAACTTGTTTTGAAATTCATTCAGAGACAACGATACTTCAAGAAAACAACACTCACACCAAAGAT
>NW_020202459.1:0-1192 GCF_001531365.2 Cynara cardunculus var. scolymus
GTCTTGTAGCATTGTCTTTGCAGAGGACCAGTTTCCAGAACCTCTGTGAGACACGACAGAGGTTCTGTCACTTGAGACTTGTACGCTTGAGCATCTTCTGCTGTTGGTCTTATGTGTTCTTCTGTGACAGATCATCTTCTGTCAACACTTGCAGTATTACTTTTTCCATACTTTTACATTTAATGAAATGAGAGCTAACAATCTCTTTTTGCATCTGTTTTATGCATGATTGCTCCAGTACCTCTTCTTCCATTTCAGCACTCTATTCTTCTCCTTCATCTGAAGAACAGTTTTAAAATCTAGCCATCAAGCAAATGTGTGCAACAACTTCAGCTTCTTCCTCTTCATCGGTTAGGTTTAACCAGTGATCATCTTCTGCCATGAGTGCTTTCCCCGCATCTCGTTGTTTTGATAGAAGAAATTTGTTTTTGTAGTAGTCGGTATTTCGCGTTACCGGCTTTCTATAGTTTACAGCAAAATGGCCTAGCTTGCCACAATTATAGCACTTTGTGTGGTCGTTTGCTACGCCTTTAACAAACTTCTTCTTCTCTTCCGGCTTCTTCTCATACTTCTTCTCGAATCTCTTTTCTTCATATTTCTTCTTCTCGCCGAACTTATCTTTAAATTCGTATTTTGAGCCAGACGAGAATCTTTGATTGTTCAAGTGCGGCCGTTTCTGAAACTTCTTTTGAAATGCTTTAGTTAGCATTGCCATGGCATGTTTTATTTCAGACATTTCAGAGTCCGATTCCGAGCTGTTACTTTCTTCATCTGCTGACTCGCTTGATTGGCTTATTACCTTCACTTGCTTCCCAGATCTGCTCTTTCCTTTCTTTTCAGACACAAAAGCTAATGGATCAGCAACTTCCATCTCTTTCTTCTTCTTGGAATCTCGGATCTCCAAAACTTCTTCCTCGTTCTGCTTTAGAGTTTCATAAACTTCATGTATGTCAATATCATATAATGATTTGTTAAATCTGATATGATTAGCATAAGAAATGCAGGTTCCGTTTGACTATACAAATCTAAATGATAGCTATAAAAATCAAGACTCTGTACTATCAACTGATTATTTTCACATTTATTCTAAAACATAGCTTGGATTAAAACCTGCTGAACCAAAGTTTTATACTCCAACATTAATTTTAGAAAAACAAGTGGTTCAGCTGGAAAAGATTTTAAATGAAGAACG
>NW_020202459.1:2487-4696 GCF_001531365.2 Cynara cardunculus var. scolymus
ATGATTCTATATTGAATAATTCTGTAAAAAGATATTCAGTTGATGAATTGTTTGATATTAGAAATGGTAAAAATAATTGTTCTCCGTGTGGATTGAATGAATTACTTAAGTCTGTTACTTCTTTTAATCCTTATCATTTCATGCATTCTGCTTTAACTGCTTTATCTAAGAAATTTCAGTTTAAAGATCGTTGGTTTGGTACATACAGTATACCACAAACAAGAACTACGCTTAAAGGACCAAAACAAAAATGGGTACCAAAACCCAATTGATTCACTTTGGCAGGTTAACCAGTATGTGTGGTTCTTAGACTCCGGATGTTCTAAGCACATGACTGGTAGAAATGATTTATTATCTAACTATCTTGAATATTTTGGAGATAGGATAATGTTTGGAAATGATCAATACGCGCCTATTCTTGGATACGGTGACGTAATTTCTGGGAATTTAATAACAAAGAAAGTGTCGTATGTCGAAGGACTTGGACATAATCTTTTTAACACTGGTCAATTTTGTGATAAGAATTTAGAAGTCTGTTTTAAAGCTAACAAATGCAACATCCGTACTACTGATGGTAAGGAGCTAATAGCTGGAATCAGAAGATCAAATCTTTACACGATTGACCTATCCAACACACAAGTAGATACTGACATCTGCTTGATATCCAAGGCATCCTTGAAGTAGAATCAGCTATGGCATCAGCATCTTTCGCACTTGAACTTCAAATATCTGAACAAGTTGGTCTGCGAGAACTTGGTTAAAGGCATCCCAGACCTAAAGTTTCATAAAGACCATGTATGCGGTGCATGTGAAATGAGCAAACTGAAGAAAGTTTCACATAAGCTGAAGATAGAGTTCAACACCGAACGTCTTCTACATTTACTTCATATGGATCTCAATGGTCCTATGCGAGTCAAAAGCATCAATGGAAAGAAGTATGTGTTGGTCATAGTCGATGACTATTCAAGATATACCAGGGTTCATTTTCTACGGTCAAAGGATGAAGCGGCCGAGACAATAATCTCATTCTTGAAGACAGTACAAAATAATCTGCAACTGCCAGTTAAGAAAATTAGAACTTACAATGGAACTGAATTCTAGAACAATACACTCGGCTCATTCCTCGAATCCATAGGTATTACACATACGTTCTCGGCAACCCGAACACCGCAACCGAATGGTGTCGTAGAGCATAAAAACTGAACATTGGTGGAAGCGACACGTATATTTTTTACATGTTCCAAGATTCCCTTTTTTTTATAGGCTGAATCAGTGGCGACTGCTTGTTTTACCCAGAACCGATCCCTCGTTCACAAAAACTTTGGTAAAACTCCGTATGAGATAATAAATAAAAGAATACCTAATATCAAATTCTTTCGAGTTTTTGGTTGCAGATGCTTTATTTTAAATGACAAAGAAGACAGAGGGAAGTTCGCTGCTAAAGCTGATGAAGCGGTCTTCGTTGGTTATTCCAAAACATCGGCTGCATATAGGGTCTTGTTGGTCCCGTAAGGGTCTACAAGAATAGAAACAGTTTGTAGAAGGGGGATGAATACAAACACAGTATTTTCAAATTTAAAATATATATTGATAGAGAAGATCAATACAGATTTTACAAGACTATTTGCGGAAAGTTAAGGTAATGAAAACCTATCTATAACCCTGAGCAACAAGTTGAGCCTTATTGTGGGTTACCACACCATCTTCATCCAACTTGTTGCGATAGACCCATTTGGTGCCTATCACTGATTTGTCAGATGTACGTGGGACAAGGTACAAGACTTGGTTCCTATCAAACTCAATGAGCTCTTCTTGCATAGCAAAAACCCAACTAGGGTCGGAGATAGCCTCATTGATTTTCTTGGGTTCAACTAAGGAAAGAAAGTTGACAAAGGGACATATATTACCTAGACCTCGACGTGTCTTGATACCTGCATCTAAATCACCAAGAATTTGATGAATAGGATGGCTTTTAGTGCATCGCTGAGCTGGTAGAGGAGCTTCATTTGAATAGGAGAGTTCAGGTAGAGAGGATGAGACTTCAGCAGCAGTTTCTTCAGCAATAGGGACTATTGCCAAAGGAGTCTCAGATTCAGCAACTGAAAGAGGTTCAGAAACTGAAGGTATTTCATTTACTGATTGATCAGTGTTTGAAGTAGAAGGAGGTACACAGCTAATGGGCACTGCAGCGATCTCTGAAGAAGATACA
>NW_020202459.1:5335-6570 GCF_001531365.2 Cynara cardunculus var. scolymus
TTAACATTGTTTAGTACTTCTATCTTCTTGATGAACGAAATGATTTCTTTAGATGCTTCGTCCTTGGATCTTATAAAGAATACCCAAGTATACCTGGCATACTCATCAACAATGACGAGCGTGRACTTCTTTCCAGCTAAGGATTGCACGTTGACTGGACCAAAGAGATCCATGCGCAATAGCTGAAGAGGCATGGTCACTGACGAGATTTGTTTCGACTTGAAACTAGCTCTCGTATGCTTTTCTTTCTCACAGGCTTATCAAAGAGATTTCTTTGCAAACGAGTGTTAAGGAAGACTAGTGACAAGATCATTTCTTGACAGCTCACTGAGTGTCTTGAAGTTGAGATGAGATAGTCGTTTATGCCAAAACCAGTTAATATCTGAAGAGGCCTTAGAAAGAAAACAACTATTCTCTGTGAGAGAAGAATTCATGTTGATGATATAAACATTCTCTAGATGAGAACCGGTTAGAGCAACCTTATCATCTTTGTCGAGAACATGACAAGAATTTTTTAGGAATTTAACTGTATAATCTTTATCAYACAGTTGGCTGATGCTAAGAAGATTGTGCTTCAGTCCTTCAATGTATGCAACGCGTTTGAAAGTTGTTGTACCATTGGATAATATACCGAAACCTTTAGTATATCCTTTTCCGTTTCCACCAAAGGTAATGGAAGGTCCTCTTTCTTCTTTGAAGTGAGTTAGAAGAGATATATCTCCAGTCATATGTCTTGAGCATCCGCTGTCCAGATACCATATGCCTTTGACATCCTGTACAAGGAAACAAAATAAGAATGCTATTGGTACCCAGCTATGGGTCCAACTATGTTAGAGGCTTCATCATCTGATACTAACAAATCATTATCAGAAGATGACATCATTAAACCTGAGGAGGTTTGAATGGAAAGAGGAACAATCCTTGATACTACCAAGGTAGTTTCAGTGGAAGTCTTCACTGAGTCTGACGAAGAGACTTTAGTGGTGGAGATTACAACGTCTGAAGCTGAAGATACTTCAGCAGGAGTTGTCTTCACTGAGCCTAAAGAAGAGGATTCAGTGGTTTTCTTCACCTTGACTGCAGAGGCAGTTTTTGTGGAAGATTTCACTTTAGTTGATTTCTCAACTTTGGTTACTTTCTTGCTCAAAACTGGTGAACCAGTTTTGACGTTAGAAGGACACTTACTGGCAACATGAGTTCTTTCACCACAGTGTTTACACTTCCTAAGACTAAAA
>NW_020202459.1:8286-10762 GCF_001531365.2 Cynara cardunculus var. scolymus
ACGGATTTAGAAGTTTTGAGTTTCATCACTGAGTGATAAGAATCAAGCGAAAGAATGGAATTTGGTCAAATGAATTCAGCATTTTAGTTCCATCAGATTCCTTTAGAATCTGTTAACCAAATGCCACCTTAGTCTCTACTTACTAGTATTCATGATAGGAACTGTACCAACCTACTTGGTAATACAAAGTCTATAACCCTCATGCATAAGGGTCATAGCACCACAACACCAAGCTTGGAATTTAATAACATAAGGTGTACACATAAAACCCCAAATCACAGACAATGACATTTCATGATTACTCACAATAACCTAATTTACTCAAATATCTATATATGTTTCCGAAGAGTTTCCAAAGCAACGCAGGAGTTATGCAACTAGGTCTAAAACACCCAAAAATACATCATGAACTCTTTATTTGTGCCAAAGCACATCTGTGACAGGGAAACTGAACGAGTCTACATTTGAAACCAATACACCCAAGGAATGAAAACCCCTTTGATTTCATGAAACAAAACCTTTAAAACCTAGGAGTTTATGGTCCATTTTGCCATTTAGGTCAAAAATCCCCAAAGTCGACATACATTTATATTTGTTGGAATGATCATAAATCGAAGCTTCTAAATGTGTAAGAAATGTAGGTTTAGCATGTATATAGTGAGGTAGAAGTAGAGTGAACTCACCTTACTAGGTTTTAGTGAAAAAAAACCTAATAAAACCCGAGCAAAAACCCAAGAAATCAAACAAAGGAGCTTTTAGGTCTTGGATGAGAATCTTGAAGCTTGTTCTAAGATGATTCTTTAGGTTTAAAGTTTAAATGTTTCCAAGCACTTGAAATCAGCTTTTAAAGCCTTCCATAAACGTCTTCAATGAGGGGAGAAAAGACAGAAGGAAAAATGAGAAGTCTTGTGAGAAAAATGGTAAAAAAAAGGGGACCAAAAATTGGATTTTAATCGTCCAGGTCACGCTAACGACCCTGTCCGCGACTACAAGTCATGCAACAGGTCGTGCACTATAGTAGCTTTTGCGACTTGGGCGACGACTCTAGGTCTAAAGGAACCATGAAATTTTCGAGTGTTACACCATGAGGATTCCAAAAACAAGATGAAACTAGCAGAATTGTTTTGTTAATAGCCGTTAAGATAGGCATGACAACAGGGCGGGGATGGGCCGGTTTTTGTAATCCTCAGCCCCGGTCTCGGTCCCCAACGAGTACGGGGATTAACACCCCGTCCCCGGTCAAACCTCTATGAACCCCCGGTCAATCCCCATAAATAATATCATTTTGTTTCATTTTACCGTGGATCTCCGTCCCCGGTTTGAGTATTGGTGGGTATCCTTAATTCTCTCATCTCTTGAACCCCCGGGCCTTGTACACACCGCCCGTCACACTATGGGAGCTGGCCATGCCTGTTCCTGGAGAAGAAATATTATAGACCGAGCACGCATGTCTATAACTATCTTCTTCTTGTCCTCATCACTCCACTGATGTGGAAGCTTCGGAATCTGCCGTTCAGGAATCGTGGCTATCGTAGCTGTTGCTGGAACAGCCGGAACGATAGCAAATGGAATATATGCTCCATTTTCTATGTAATGTGGAATTTCAGGATCCACACCTTCCAGAAAGAGGGACATCCGGTTCTTCCAGAGACTAAAGTTGTCACGGACAAACTGGGTGGTTTGGCAAGAGTGCCATTATCTTGTGTGTGTGTGTGTTTGTCATTTGTAAAGCCATTTGTAAGTAGTAAGTTATATAAGAAGAGATAAATTAATACAGAAAATTAGCTAAACACAAGGAAAGAAAGAAAACACTGCTTTGATACCACTTGTTGGTCCCGTAAGGGTCTACAAGAATAGAAACAATTTGTAGAAGGGGGGGGGATGAATACAAACACAGTATTTTGAAATTTAAAACATATATTGATATAGAAGATCAATACATATTTTACAAGACTATTTGCAGAAAGATAAGGTAATGAAAACCTATCTAAACAATCTTTTGTTACACACAGAGTTTTAGCAAATACAAGAAAAGAGATTGCTAAAAGGAGAATCCTTTACTTAAGCTAGAAGATTCTTGAAGTAAGAATAAGGTTAGAAAGAGATGCGCGCTCTCTGTATGGAGAAGAAACACTTCTATTTATACCCAGTGCATTAAATGTTCATTTAAAAAAAATATGGTAGGTTTAGAGTGCTTGTCAAGCCTTAAGAGGAAGGCTTGTCCTTTTCTATAATGAATAGTACAAAAACACTATTTTCTGAACAGACATCCTTGCCTAAAGTTGGTGGACAAAGAGTCGACTAATCGGCTCCGTACGATACTAACTTTTGCAAGGGTATGGGTTTATCCTTTGTGTGCATAAGGACAAGACAACAACAATCGTGCTAAGCAAGCTTCCTTTGATCGCTGAATGCTGGAATGACCTGGAGGTCTCATCATCATTCGCTAAAGCTAGAGCAGTCTTCACACATATGT
>NW_020202459.1:11561-12830 GCF_001531365.2 Cynara cardunculus var. scolymus
TCCTTTGTGTGCATAAGGACAAGACAACAACAATCGTGCTAAGCAAGCTTCCTTTGATCGCTGAATGCTGGAATGACCTGGAGGTCTCATCATCATTCGCTAAAGCTAGAGCAGTCTTCACACATATGTAGACAGGCTTGTAATCATTGAATACCGCTTCAGATCACGTACTTTCCAGTCTCTAATCTTCAGTTTCAGTCTTCGATGTTCGCTGAAGGATCTGTGGTGTGAGTGTTGTCTTCTTGAAGTATTGCTGTCTCTGATGAATTTACAATGCAAGTTCTTCGGCGATCACGAAACATACTCAGTGAGGATCGTTGGAACTGAATATATAGAAACACAAATACAACGTGAAAGGAAAAAGGGATTATCATCAAATCACTGAGAGAGAGGATCAACTGGTCTACAACAAGAGAACTAAAATCATCAATAAGAGCGTGAACGTCTCCTTTGATGAAGTCATTGATGTGTGTTGGTCCCGTAAGGGTCTACAAGAAGAGAAACAGTTTGTAGAAGGGGGGGGGGGTGAATACAAACACAATATTTTCAAATTTAAAATATATAATGATAGAGAAGGTCAATACAGATTTTACAAAATTGTTTGCGGAAAGATAAGGTAATAAAAACCTATCTAAACAATCTTTGGTTACACACAATGCTTTAGCAATTACAAGAAAAGAAGTTGCTAAAAGAAAGATCCTTTACTWAAGCTAGAAGATGCTTGAAGTAAGAATTAGGTTAGAGAGAGAGAAGCGCGCTCTCTGCATGGAGAAGAAACACTTCTATTTATACCCAGTGCATTAAATGTTCATTTAATGCAATATACTAGGTTTATAGTGCATGTCAAGCCTTAAGAGAAAGGCTTGTCCTTTGCTATAGTGAATAGTACAAAAGCACTATTTCTGAGCAGACATCCTTACCTAAAGTTTGTGGACAAAGAGTCGACTAGTCGGCTCTGTACCGTACTAACTTTTGTAAGGGTATGGGTTTTGTCCTTTGTGTGCAAAGGACAAGATAACAACAATCGTGCAAAGCAAGCTTCCTTTGATCGTTGAATGCTGGAATGACCTGAAGGTCTCATCATCATTCGCTGAAGGTTGAGCAGTCTTCACACATATGTAGACAGACTTGTAATCACTGAATACCGCTTCAGATCACGTACTCGTCTGTGTCTAATATTTAGTTTCAGTCATCGACGTTTGCTGAAGATTCTTTGGTGTGAGTGTTGTCTTCTTGAAATATTGCTGTCTCTGATAGATTTACAATGCA
>NW_020202459.1:13195-14601 GCF_001531365.2 Cynara cardunculus var. scolymus
ATTACAAGTATTACAGTACATGTCCAGAACTTACAGAATATAAGTATAATCACTGAAAGGAGATATAGTACATGAAGTTACAAGGAAAAGTGGATTGTTGTTACAAAGAGAATCTTATTCTAGAACACTTAGATCTATGTAACCAGGTACATCTTCACCAAGGTTTCTTCGACGTAGGAATTCCCTTCTAATCTTCAGATCTATGACTTTTCCAGGCATGCTGTCATCTATCCAGAGCAAAAGATAAACCAAGTGATCCATTGGACATAGATGTAGCTCTGACATTCTCTAAAATCTGACTCCACCTTCATAGTCAAGGAATATAACTCGTAACTCAGGTTTAAAATGCACAGAGTTGGGTGTATAGGGACCCTTATATGGCAAGTCAAGATTCAGCATAGAAATGTCTGTACTCTTATGAACATTCAGGATTTCATCTAAGGAGAACCCTGTTTCAAGTTTGTTCCTAGGTATGGTCCTTCATTAGGATCATAGAGTTTTTATTTATTCTCCCCACCTTTTTTCAGAGTTGGCCGGTCAGGGACCTTGACATACATGGAAATCCTTTTAATGAGCTTGTTGATGGTGTCCTCGATAAATGTCTTGTGTCGGGACTTGGATTGCTGAATGGCTTGCCTGATATCCATACATTCGCTGTATCCATAGCGGCCAAGGTAGGAAGGGTACTCGATAACGGCATCAAGATTGTCCCTGGTGATGAGCATTGAGACCAGTGTTCCACCGTCTTTAGAACGTCTGCTGATGGTGACGCTGATAATTGGGCAGGGACTGAGTCTCTTTTTCAGTTTTGTTCGCTCCATTGCTTGTCCTTGTCATCCAGCTTCCGCTTCTTCTTGCGTTCAACTTCTTCAATCGAAAGAAGTCTAGCTTGGGCTTGGACATCATTTACCGTTTTCTTGGACTTTTCTTGGGAAGGACTTTAGCAGCTTGTGACTTAGCCAGCTTTAAGCTGTCTTCAGTCTGCTTCTTTTGAAGCTCTAGCTCTTTTTCAGCCCTTAATGCCTTGAGTCTTTCAGCTTCAGATAAGAAGTCAAACTCACCACCACTAGAGGTACGAAGGGGGATTTTTACTCTAGTCTAGTCGAGTGACTCCTTCAGCGGAGACATCTGCTGGTCTGTTGGAGCACAAGAGACGGGTTGATCAGATACCCACTCCAGGCGACCGCAGGTTGTTGATGGGATATGAAGTTGATATTCTGAAGTAATCACTACCAGAGAGGTAGAGTCTTCAAACAAGGTTTGTTGAGGGATTTTGAAAAGTACCTTCAAGTTACCTTCTTCAGCGACCGTCTTGCCTTTCGACTTGGGGTCTTGGTTCCCTGATGGAGTCGATTCACCTTGCCTTTGCTCCCCCTAGGATGCAGAGTCCCTGAGAACAACACCTT
>NW_020202459.1:15613-18486 GCF_001531365.2 Cynara cardunculus var. scolymus
AGTGACATCAAAAGGATTGTCACTGGCAGGAGCAAAGATGTCCTCGAGAGGATGGACATCTGTATGCTGAGGAGCATCGAGAGGAGCAGCCTCAGGTCCAGTGGTGTATGTCTCAGTATCAAGAAGGACATTCGTTGATACATCATCGACATGTGTAAAGACCAAGGAGGGAGGAGAAGAGAAAATGGTTGAGAAGAGACGTGGGTGTGGCGGCGCTGATATCTACACTTTCAGTGATTTGGGTCACTAAAGTTATTGGTGAAGGTACCACTGATACGACAGTGATGGGAGATATCACTGAAGAGCTGGAAGGGTTAACAAAAAGTGCCTTGGGGGTAAGACTAGTTTCAATAACTGAAGCCTTTTGAGAGGCCCCAACTAGTGACGTGGTTGTCCCCTTTTTGGCTTTCTTGGCTCTCTGAGGAGAACCAAGAGTTGGTTGAGAAGAACATTTAGAAGTTTTTTTGGTGGCTTAGCTAGACGCGAGGGGGTTTTCCCTTGTCATGGCCACCTGGGAGAAAAAGGTAGTGATGGACACAATGGAAGAAAGTGCCACATCACTGTCCCTCAGCTTATGATCCAGAATCCTGGATCCAATCCTAAAAGCTGGAAGGTTTCCTTCTTTGGGGTAAAGACTTTTGAAGATCTTAGTCAATACCATTGAGAGAAACATGGTGTAAGGCACCACCTTTTCTCGCTGGCACTTGTTCAGCTTAAGCACCAGGTCATCGAAAATGACCGCAACATAATTTATATTCCGACGCTGAATCACAGATACACCTATGATCAAGGCGATCCTAGAGGCCTGGTCCTGACCTCCAGTTTTTCCACCCATGCACTGGATAAAATGAGAAAACTGGTATTGCCAGACGGCTGACATCCTGTTTTTCTCAATCTTCGTCAAGGATTTGAGAGAAGCGCTGGAGTCCTTCATTGGCCACTGGTAGCCAATGGCATCGAGAAAAGTGATGATCTCGGTGGAGGAGGGTTCGCTGTCGAAGGGACCCTTGGGAAGACAAAGAGCCGATCGAAGTGTAGAAACCCCAAAATTCACTTCCATGCGGTTGAAAGTGAAATGGATTTGCTCCATTGTGCGTCCAGCCTCGTCTTGAACTTCGACCACCTCAGCAGTGTACCAAAACTGCTGAAGAAGTTCCTTAACCATGAGGGGCTCATGGTTGAGAGCATATCCTAAGGACGACTGTTTGAGGAAATTAGCCGCCTCTTGGTAATGTGCTTTGGTGGAGCATATCTCTAACAAAGCAATGTGGTTCTTGGCCTTGATAGAGATCTTATCAATGGTGAAGTTGACGTTCTTGGCAGCCATCTATATATTGTTAAAGAAGTAACATAAACAGGAAGAAACAGATTGTTTAGAAATATACTAAGAGTATATGATCAAAGAGTATAGAAAAAGTTTTTAAACAAGGAAAAACTTCATTTGAAAATCCTCAATAAAAAATTAGGGGTTTTCAAGTAGAATGTGTATAAAGAAACAAATTTGTTAATCAAGAAGGAAATGATTAAAAATCTTTACAGTTTAATCTATTAAGAGAACAAAGTTCTTAATAAGATTAAACACATTTCTTATAACGTAGAAGAAAGAAGATTCTGACCTTTGAAAATGAAGAGGAAAGGTCGAAAAGGAGCTTTGAAGAGAGTGTTCTTGCTTTTAGAGTAATCTTCGCAGAAGTTCGTCTAAAGATTTTGCAAGCGTAAAGAGAAGAGTGAAGAAGAAATCTTATATTTATAGGTAAGAGAAGAGAGAAGAAATATGAGAGAGAAAAGAAAGACGACGGTTCGGAAAGTGGTCATGATGAAAAATATGCCACGTTCTCATCCACGATTGGATGTCATTTAAAGAGGTTGCGTAATGACAGATCATTTTGCGCGTCTCAAAGCGTCGCTCATAGAAAATAGAGAATGTCGTCATAAAGACGATGCATTTAGTCAAAGACCTTCAGCCTAGTGGTAAAGGTTTGGGCATGGCATAGTCACGAACCCGAGTTCGAGCCCCGGGAGGGGAGTGTTGGCGACATTTAAGTGGGGCCATGTTTAGCCTCCAAATTTGCCGGGGATTAGTCGGGCTTTGGCCCGGACACCCTTACAAAAAAAAGACGATGCATTTATTATTTTCTTTTAAAAACAAAAATTGTTTTTAAGAATATGAAGAGTCATTCAGTTAAAAGGGTACTGAAAAACTGTATTTAAAACATTTTATCACTGAAAAAGAGAAAGTATTCAGTGATGATTTTAAGACGTCATGTTTTAGTGAAAAGAGTCATTGAAACTGGCATTTAAAAAACTTTTTTGTCACTAAAGAAAAGAGTCAGTGATCTTTTAGATTTCTAAGTTAAGAATAAAGATATACTTTAAGATGTGGTGTGTTGAGAATCACTGAGACCACATTTTAAAACATTTTATCACTGAAAAAGAAAGAGTATTTAGTGATGGTTTTAAGTTTTGAAAAGAGAAGAGTAATCATACCTTAGAGAGTAGATATATTTACACAAGAGTTCAGTGTTAGACATAGAGCACTGAATCATTTCACTTACTGAGTTATGTTTAATGACTGAAGGTTAATCTTCAGTGTTCAACATGCCCAATTCGCTGATCGAGATATTAAAGCTTGTCTCATCAAGAGGCTTGGTGAAWAGGTCAGCGAGTTGATACTCAGTTCGAACGAAGTGAAGTTCAATATCACCATTCATAACATGATCTCTGATAAAATGATATCGGATCTCAATATGTTTGGTCTTGGAGTGAAGAACAGGGTTGTTTGCAATTGCAATGGCACTGGTGCTATCACAATAAATAGGAATCCTTGAAAACTGAAGATCGTAGTCAAGTAGCTGATTTTTCATCCAAATAAT
>NW_020202459.1:19776-26478 GCF_001531365.2 Cynara cardunculus var. scolymus
GTCAACCGTCAGCGTATCTAGTGCAGAAAGACTAGAAGAGGAAGAGGGTTCATTCAGGATACATACCTGAGTAAAAGAAGATGGCTCATAGGAGGTAAATGATTTGAAGATCCTTCATCAACATGAATAGCCATCAAGCAGACATAGGTTTTATCCTCTTCGTTTGAAGATGATTCATCAGACGATTCAGCCTAATCATGCTCTTCAGCAACAAGGCCTTTAGCCTTTCGTTGGTTGTTCTTCATCTTATTGTATTTCTCCTTCAGTTTTAAGTATTTTTCATCTTTGGTCCTAAAGGAGGAGGAAGCTTTAGAAGATGGCGTCGCAGTCTTCTTTGATCTGCATTCACTTGGAAAATGTCCGGGCAGGTGACAGTTGTAGTATACAGCTGAAGCCTTGTCTATTCTTTCAGACTTTGGCTTCTCCCTTAAGGATAGCTGAGGAGATCTGCGGAAGTTGCATTTGCTGGCGAACCTCCTGAATGACTTAGTCAGGAGTACTAGGGACTCATCAAAATCTGTTAAATCAGATTCTGGAATGTCCTTAGAAGAATCTATCTCAGTGATGACCACGGGAGGTAGAGAAGAAACAAAAGGAGTAGAAGTTTCAACTAAAGAAGCTTCAGAGATCAAAGCTAAAGGAGAGATTTTCATTTCCCTGGATTCTTTTACAAGATTTCTTTTCAGTTGATGAGATTGCTCATGGTTAAGTAGAATCTCGTATAAGGTAGAAAGAGAAAGAGTGGACATGTCATTTGACATCTGGAGACACATGGAAAAGGTGTCCCAAGACTCAAGAAGGCATTCAAGAAACTTAGTCAAGGTTTCAGAATTAGAATATTCCCTGTCGACAGCCCTTAGATTAATAAGAAGGCAATTAAATCTTTGATGTACTTCAGACAGCGTCTCAGAATTTCCACAGAGAAAGCTTTCATACTGTCTTACTAGATTGATCTTTCTAGTCTCCTGAACCTGAGTGGTTCCCATACAGATTTAGAAGTTTTGAGTTTCATCACTGAGTGATAGATCTCTTCAGGAAGAGACATAGCTATTATAGACCGAGCACGCGTGTCTATAGCTATTTTCTTCTTGTCCTCATTGCTCCACTGATGTGGAAGCTTTGGAATCTGCCGTTCTGGAATTGCGGCAGTCGTAGCTGTTGCTGGAACAGCTGGAACAATAGAAAATGGAATATATGGTCCATTTTCTATGTAATGTGGAATTTCAGGATCCACACCTTTTAGAAAGAGGGACATCCGGTTCTTCCAGAGACTAAATTTGTCACGGACAAACCGGGGAGGTTTGACAAGAGAGCCATTATCTTTTGTGTGTGTTTGTGTTTGCAATTTGTAAAGCCATTTATAAGCAGTAAGTTATCTAAGAAAAGATAAACTAATACACAAAATTAGCCAAACACAAGGAAAGAAAGAAAACACTGCTCTGATACCACTTGTTGGTCTCGTAAGGGTCAACAAGAAGAGAAACAGTTCGTAGAAAAGGGGGGGGGGGATAAATACAAACACAATATTTTCAAATTTAAAATATATATTGATAGAGAAGATCAAAACAGATTTTACAAAATTGTTTGCGGAAAGATAAGGTAATAAAAACCTATCTAAACAATTTTTGGTTACACACAATGATTTAGCAATTACAAGAAAAGAAGTTGCTAAAAGAAAAATCTTTTACTTAAGCTAGAAAATGCTTGAAGTAAGAATTAGGTTAGAGAGAGATGGCGCTCTCTGCATGGAGAAGAAACACTTCTATTTATACCCAGTGCATTAAATGTCCATTTAATGCAATATGGTAGGTTTAGAGTGCTTGTCAAGCCTTAAGAGGAAGGCTTGTCCTTTGCTATAGTGAATAGTACAAAAACACTATTTCTGAGTAGACATCCTTACCTAAAGTTGGTGGACAAAGAGTCGACTAGTTGGCTCCGTACCGTACTAACTTTACTAAGGGTATGGGTTTTGTCCTTTGTGTGCATAAGGACAAGACAACAACAATCGTGCTAAGCAAGCTTCCTTTGATCGCTGAATGCTGGATTGACCCGAAGGTCTCATCATCATTCGCTGAAGCTTGAGCAGTCTTCACACGTATGTAGACAGGTTTGTAATCTCTGAACACCGCTTCAGATCACGTACTCGCCGGTCTCTAATCTTCAGTTTCAGATTTCGACGTTTGCTGAAGGTTCTTTGGTGTGAGCGTTGTCTTCTTGAAGTATTGCTGTCTCAGATAGATTTACAATGTAAGTTCTTCAGCGATAACTGGACATACTCAGTGAAGATCGCAGGAACTAAAAATACAGAAACACAAATACCATGTGAAAGAGAAAAGGGATTATCATCAAATCACTGAGAGAGAGGATCAACAGACAAGATTTAATATATTGATCAGCGAATTGGGTATGCTGAACACTGAAGATTAACCTTCAGTCATTGAACATCACTTAGTAAGTGAAATGATTCAGTGCTCTATCTCTAACACTGAACTCTTGAGTAAATATATCTACTCTCTAAGTTATGATTACTCTTCTCTTTTCAAAACTTAAAACCATCACTCAATACTTTCTCTTTTTCAGTGATAAAATGTTTTAAAAGGTGGTCTCAGAGATTCTCAACACACCACATCTTAAAGTATATATTTATACTTAACTTAGAAATTTAAAAGATCACTGACTCTTTTCTTCAGTGACCAAAAACTTTTTTAAATGCCAGTTTCAGTGACTCTTTTCACTAAAACATGACGTCTTAAAACMATCACTGAATACTTTCTCTTTTTCAGTGATAAAATGTTTTAAATAGAGTTTTCAGTACCCTTTTAACTAAATGACTCTTCATATTCTTAAAAACCTTTTTGTTTTTAAAAGAAAATAGTTAATGCATCGTCTTTATGACGACATTCTCTGTTTACTATGAGCGACGCTTTGAGACACACAAAATGAACTGTCATTACCCTACCTCAATAAATGCCATCCAATCGTGGATGAGAACATGGCATGTTTTTCATCATGACCACTTTCCCGAACTGTCGTCTTTTTCTCTCTCATATTTCTTCTCTCTCCTCTTACCTATAAATATGAGATTTCTTCTTCACTTTTCTCTTTACGCTTTCAAAATCTTTAGACGAACCTCTGCTAAGATTACTCCAAAGCAAGAACTCTCTCTTCAAACCTCTTTTTCGACCTTTCCTCTTCATTTTCAAAGGCCAGAATCTTCTTTCTCACTACGTTATAAGAAATGTGTTTAATCTTATTAAGAACTTTGTTCTCTTAATGCATTAAACTGTAAATATTTTTAATCATCTCCTTCTTGATTAACAAATTTGTTTCTTTATACACATTCTACTCGAAAAACCCTAATCTTTTGAGGATTTTTCAAATGTGTATTTCTAACCAATCTGCTTCTTCCTGTTTATTTTACTTCTTTAACAATATACAGATGGCTGCCAAGAACGTCAACTTCACCATTGACGAGATCTCTATCTAGGCCAACAACCACAATGCCTTGTTAGAGATACCCTCCACCAGAGCACATTACCAAGAGGCGGCTGATTTCCTCAAACAGTCGTCCTTAGGATATGCTCTCAACCATGAACCCCTCATAGTTAAGGAACTTCTTCAGCAGTTTTGGTACACTACTGAGGTGGTCGAAGTTCAAGACGAGGCTGGACGCACAATGGAGCAAATCCATTTCACTTTCAACCGCATGGAAGTGAATTTTGGGGTTTCTACACTTCGATCGGCTCTTYGTCTTCCCAAGGGTCCCTTCGACAGCGAACCCTCCTCCACCAAGATCATCACTTTCCTCGATGCCATTGGCTACCAGTGGCCAATGAAGAAGGACTCCAATGCTCCTTTCAAATCCTTGATGAAGATTGAGAAAAACAGGATGTCCGCCGTCTGGCAATACGTGTTTTCTCATTTCACCCAATGCATGGGTGGAAAAACTGGAGGTCAGGACCAGGCCTCTAGGATCGCCTTGATCATAGGCGTATCTGTGATTCAGCATCGCAATATAAATTATGCTGTGGTCATTTTCGATGAACTGGTGATGAAGCTGAATAAGCGCCAGCGAGAAAAGGTGGTGCCTTACACCAAGTTTCTCTCAATGGTATTGACCAAGATCTTCAGAAGTCTTTACCCCAAAGACGGAAACCTTCCAGCTTTTAGGCTTGGATCCAGGATTCTGGATTATAAGCTGAGGGACAGTGATGTGGCACTTTCTTTTATTGTGTCCATCACTACCTCTTTCTTTCAGGTGGCCATGACAAGGGAAAACCCCATGCGTCTAGCCAAGATACCAAAACCCCTTCTAAACGTTCTTCTCAACCAACTCTTGGTTCTCCTCAGAGAGCCAAGAAAGCCAAAAAGAGGACAACCACGTCACTAGCTGGGGCCTCTCAAAAGGCTTCAGTTATTGAAACTAGCCTTACCCCCGAGGCACTTTCTGTTAACCCTCCCAGCTCTTCAGTGATTTCTCCCATCACTGTCGTATCAGTAGTACCTTCACCAATCCCTTCAGTGACCAAAATCACTGAAAGTGTAGATATCAGCGCCACCACCGTTGAACACCCATGTCTCTTCTCAACCATTTTCTCTTCTCCTCCCTCCTTGGTCTTTACAGATGTCGATGATGTATCAGCGACTGTTCTTCCTGATACTGACACATACACCACTGGACCTGAGGCTGCTCCTCTCGATGCTCCTCAGCATACGAATGTCCATCCTCTCAAGGACATCTTTGCTTCTGCCAATGACAATCCTTTTGATGTCACTGAAGGCCCCTCAGGTATTCCATCTTCCTACCCTTTCTTTTCTTCTAACCTTGAGCCTTCAGCTCACACTTCTTCTTTTGCAGGTCCTTCTCAGGAAGTGACAGAGGAAGAAAGAGAGAAAGATGATGGAGGAGATGAAGATATCGATGATGATTATGAATCGCATCAGACATCAAACTTCTCCTACCTGCTGTTGATACCATCCTATCCAGGATCAATAAAGTTCACCAAGAGATATCCCGCCACGGCAATCTTGATGCGAACTTCCTTGCCCTCCAGGCGGATGTTCAAGAACTTCAGAGTCAGCTTCAGACTCTCCATGAAGCTGTTCAAGCCAACAACGACGCCATTGCTGTTCTTCACAGAAGGGCTGACGATGCTCAAGCAATAGTTGATCAGCAGACTGGTCTTCTTCAACAAATCCTGGATGCTGTCCGTCAACCAGCTCCAGTGATTGTACCTTCTTTCTCTGCCGATGATCGTACACAGCTCCATGAGATGTGTGAGGCAATGACAACTCTAGGCAATGCTTTGCAAAGGCTGGACGATTCAATGGTTCTCCAGCGTCAGCGCTTGGACAAACTCTCTGGCCAATTCTCTCGAGCCTTAGCCAGAGAGGGGGAGATGAGGTCCAATGTAGGTAAATCATCTGATGCTGCTCCTACAGCTTCTCAGGCTGTTGGTCCAGTATCAGCTTTAGTTGTAGTTGAAGATGAGGCTCTTAGAGCTGAAGCAGTTGCTGCTCTTGTAATCACGACTATCGAAGCTGCTCTAGCTGCGGATGTCTAAGCCATCCATAGGGATGATGTCCATACCATCACTGCTGCTGGTGATGATGATGATGTTGATGAAGATGAAGATGAAGATGATGATGATGATGATGAACCTATCATTCCAGACACCGGAGATGATCTAGATGGTGACGACGACGATGATGATGAAGATGACTTTACCATCAAGTTCCAGAAGCAATCAACCGTCACAAAAGGTGTTTCTCTCGGGGAATCAACATCCCAGGGGGAGCAAAGGCAAGGTGAATCGACTCCATCAGGTAACCAGGACCCCAAGTTGAAAGGCAAGGTGGTCGCTGAAGAAGGTAACTTGAAGGTACTTTTCAAAATCCCTCAACAAACCTTGTTTGAACACTCTACCTCTCAGGTAGTGATTACTTTAGAATATCAACTTCATATCCCATCAACAACCTGCGGTCGACTAGAGCGGGTAGCTAATCAACCCGTCTTTTGTGCTCCAACAGACCAACAGATGTCTTAGCTGAAGGAGTCACTCGACCAGACTAGAGTAAGAATCCCTCTTTGTACCTCTAGTGGTGGTGAGTTTGACTTCTTATCTGAAGCTGAAAGACTCAAGGCATTAAGGGCTGAAGAAGAGCTAGAGCTTCAAAAGAAGCAGACAGAAGACAACTTAAAGTTGGCCAAGTCACTAGCTGCTAAAGTCCTTCCCATGAAAAAGTCCAAGAAAACGGTGAATGTTGTCCAAGGGGAAGCTAGACTTCTTTCGATTGCAGAAGCTGAACGCAAGAAGAAGCTGAAGCTGGATGATAAGGACAAGCAATGGAGCGAAGCAAAACTGAAAAAGAGACTCAGTCCCCACCCAATTATCAGCGTCAGCATTAGTGGATGCTCTAAAGACGGTGGAACACTGGTCTCAATGCTCATCACCAGGGACAATCTTGATGTCGTTATCGAGTACCCTTCCTACCTGGCCGCTATGGATACAACGAATGGATGGAGATCAGGCAAGCCATTCAACAATCCAAGTCCAGACACAAGACACTTATCGAGGACACCATCAACAAGCTCATCAAAAGGATGTCCAGGTATGTCAAGGTCCCTGACCGGCCAACTCTGAAGAAAGGTGGGAAGAAGAAACAAAAACTCTATGATCCTAATGAAGGACCATACCTAAG
>NW_020202459.1:29048-31547 GCF_001531365.2 Cynara cardunculus var. scolymus
TGAAAATAAGACGATTACAATTCGGAAGCACACTGAATTACAAAGACCTAGCTGCTATTTATACTAGTTCCTAACGGCTTTTCTGACACGACCTAGACATGTGAAACGATCCAAGCCATCCAAATAAAGTCGATTACAAACATAGTCACGTGAGAAGCACATGCAGCTAACTAACCTAAGTAAAACAGTAAAAAATGGCTTTTCACAGAAGATAAACCCGCAGACCCTTTGTGAGCTATTCCAGTGGTTCTGCTGCATTTGACTTGTAAGCTTTTGTTGCCAGAGGACCAGTTTCCAGAACCTTTGTGATACACAACAGAGGTTCTGTCACTCTTGACTTGTACGATTGAACATCTTCTGTTGTTGGTCCTCTGTGGAATGAACCCTTCTATCAACACTTGAAGAAATATTTTTCATACTTTTACATTAATGAATATGAGACCTAACAATCTCCCCCTAAGTATGAAAAAGTAAAAATTGAAAATTGAATGCAAGAAATGACTAATAAAAAGAATTACAAGAGGAGATTAAAAAACTCATCCTCTAAAAAGAATTACATGATGAAAAAATTACAAAATTGTGTTGCATAGGCCAATACTATTACAGAGGTTTATCACACAACAGATTCTTGAAAGTCATCTATGGCATATAGCATGTCTTCCTTGATGGTTCTATAGATATTGAAAATCCATTCTCTGAAGTTGATTTGTACTTTGATTGCTTCCAGAATGCCAGACACTTCACCCATCCTTAGATTTCCTCTTTGCACCTCTGCCGCTGCTATGTTGAATACCCATTCAAGGGTCTCTGTGGAGTACTTGTTCGATTCTGTTGGATCAAAGAACCTTAGGATGTCATTCACCCAAAAACGGGGTTGTGGATAATAGAGTTTGGATGATACCTAAGTATCCAACCTGGCCTGTTATTCGAAGGGGAGATCTTTAGATTTTTTTGGACTAACCTCATCGCGATTTCGAAGTCCTTCTGGCTGTAGTATCTCACTTGTGCGTGCATAACCTTGACAAGCCTTCTAACTGATATAGAATAGCTTGACCTCCTCTCCATGTATTTGTTGAGAATTTTGTGCAGGTAGATAAGATCAAATACACAGAGGTTGTGGAGGTCCGCATCTGTGAACGTGTATAGTTTGCCATCATCCCTCCTCACAACGTATTGAGCGTAGAGCACCGTCTTCTTCAGCAAGGTCCTTGGAGAAATTGTTTCAAGTGATGTAATCACGTGCTCTGAGAAGACTTGCTCGCGTGGCCTTGTAAGTTTAGAGAATTGAAACTTGGCGGCGGTAGAAGGTATACCTGTGAGCTCTGGATCATAGGGGGGCTCTATGTCCACTGCAGAGTATCTGCACAGCATAATCTCCTCCTCAGTAGTAACAGGCTATGTGCGCACTTGTTGCAAAGGAATCCTGCTCATTGATTCAAAGATCTCAGAGACCCTTCCTACTGTGGCAGATTCTGGCACTTTGGCTTCTTCTTCTTCAAGTATTGGCCTCTGGGTGGACCCCTCTGCAAGGATAGGTTTGACAGTTCCTTGCAGAGCGTCGAACGTACCCGTGGACATTTCCTCCTTCGCCTTAGATGAAGAGCCTTCACCGGCTCTGGGGACGGGGAAGCGGGCTCTGCCCTTTCTTGCTTGAGCCTCTGCCAAAGATGCCTTTAACGCTTGAACGAGCTCTGGGTCATCGTACTCTTCTTCGTTTATCTGTACTAGCGACTCTGAGCTTGATGACCCCTTCTGTGGCGATTCCTCTACAGCTTTGCCTTTGCCTTTCCCCTTAGGCTCGGGTGCTTTTTCTTTGCCTTTTGAGAACAAGGTAGCTGCAGAGTCCACTATCTTGAGTGGTTTGGCAGAAGTCTTCTTCTTGGGCTCCTCAGCTTTCTTCTCTGCCTTCTTCTCCCCCTCATGACGATCATGGTCATCACCTTCTTGATCATCATGGTGTTTGGTGGCTTCTGCCTTGGAAGTTTCTAGGGGAGCCTTCTCCAATCTCTTTAGAATTTTAGTGGCCTTCTTCTTCATCTTCTTAATCACCTCTTCAGCAAGCACAGAGGTGTGTCTTATATCAATATCTGTCGACCACTTCAACTTTGAGATGCTTCGATAGATTTCGCTTCTAAGGGTGTCACCTTCTTTCACGAGCTGTGAAGTGCAGTCTCTGATGGCCTTGTTGGAGGCTCGGGCCTCTGCGAGAAGTTGATCGGAGTGTTTGCTCACAATATCACCTAGAGCTTCAACCATCGCATCTAGCTCTCTGCGAGTGGCTAGATGGTTGATATTGGCCCTGGATGTCATGGTATCCATGTCGTATGTGACTGCAGAAGAGAACATTTGCTTGATTTCATCTTTGAACTTTGAGTAGTCTGTGTAGCCCGCAGAGACGAAATCAGCAGCAAACTGGGCGGCCATCTCTGATAGCTCTGTTTTCAACGTCTGGATTGAGGAAGGATTGAGGGTCAGAGCGCTGAAGGCATTGGTGAGATC
>NW_020202459.1:32269-33463 GCF_001531365.2 Cynara cardunculus var. scolymus
GGAGGAGGGCTAGGATGTGTACCTTTGGTATCTTTTTCTCCCTCACCTAACTCCATCTCTTCTTCTTCTTCTTCGTCTAAGACGACCTCTGTCCCCAACTCTGTCACGTCTATTGGCGCTTTGAATCCTTGTTGAATATGGAAGAGAACGTCTTGGATCTGTTTTGTTGGGGACTCCTCTTGAACGACCTTGCACAGCCTTTTGCGCTTTGGAGTAGCCTCTGCGGGGCTCTCTTGAACAGCAGCCTCTGTGACCACAACCTCTGCGGGGCTCTCTTGAACAGCAGCCTCTTGGGCTTCTACAGAGGACTACTTGGGCCCTCTTCCTCTGCGGGCCTCTTCTTCCCTACTTTTTTCACAGAAGAGTTGACACCCTTCTGTGTCTTCTTTGGCTTCTTTGGTGGGGGACTTTCTACTCTAGGTCCTGCCTCACTTACCTTTCTAGCCGCTTCTGGCTCCATCGTTCGTCCCTCTACTCTCATTTTTTTCAATTCTCTCACCTAAGGGGATTCCTATACATGGAGGGGTCTCAGGGACCGGCTCTGGCCTCCTGAATCCACGTCTGTAGGCCTTCCTATCTTCATGACTAAGAAATCTGAGCATGGCTTTTGATAGCGGTCTGGGGCTTCTGTATCCTTGCTCATGCTCAGTTGGATGGAACTCCTTGAAAGGATATAGCCTCGCGTTAGGCTTGACAGAAGGTAGCTTTGCTGTGATCAAATCCCCAAAGACAAGTCCAAAGAACCTCTGTAAAATGAGGTTTGGATGGTTGAGATCTTCCTTAGCCTTCTTCTACGCCTTGACTTTGGACCTTTCACCCCTCTGAGTTGCGCATTTCTTCTTAATCAAGCCCACCATATCTTCAAAAATGAGATGTGCGTAGTCGAAATAGATGCCATAAACAATAGAGAACATAGCATGAGAGGTCTGATCATGGCTTCCAACCTTTCCTGTTAGAYAACAGTTCACAATTGAGAATAAGGTATTCCAGATTGGGGGTAGTCCTTTGCGCTATGAATGGAATTCAAGGAATTGAATTAATTCCTTGTCTGTTGGGGTTGCAGCAAAAGCATCCAAATGAAGAGATTCCAGGGTGGGTAAATGCAGGGCAGTTCTAAGAGTGTCAACATTGAGTTCCATTGGTACCAAAGATTTATTAGTAGGGTGAGAGGCATATCCAACAATGCTCAAACCA
>NW_020202460.1:0-1897 GCF_001531365.2 Cynara cardunculus var. scolymus
GAGAAAATAGGAATGTCATGTCCAGAGTCTTAAGTGTTGGTAGTCTTAATTCTTTATTCAATTTTGTATATAGTTTTCTCCTTTAATTTTCATTCTGTAAATAATTTATATTTCTTGAATAATCTTTCGCTTGATTCTTTAGTCAACAGGTTTAATCACGCAGAGGCTTGCATGGTTAAGGGGGAGCTGTTGTTTTTTTCAAAAGATAAAACCTCTAGAAGAATAAAAAGTTTAGCTCACAGAACTCTTTTCACAGAACCTCTGTGACTGTTTACAGAGGCTCTTTGAACGGATTTTCTGTAGCACTTCTTCTTAAGGATTTTAAAAATAACTCTTTATTCGAGGGGGAGCCAAGGAAGCTGGCTCAGAGGGGGAGTTTTCTAAAATTAAAACCACAGAAGGTGCTAATATGTTTAAAGTATGTTGTTCTCAGAGGTCATCTCATCAGAACCTCTGGTGCTTCTAACAGAGGCTCTGTGAGTTAAACTGAGCAAATACTCATCTCTCTGTGGATTTTATAAAACCGTTTTAGGTATAAAGGTGTAACACTTGAAAGAAGGCCCGACACATATCACAGAGGCTCTGTAACCCTTAGGCCTCTGACAGAACTCTCAGTAGTTCTTGTCTATTGATATGGTGCGCGTGGTTCTACGGATAAGGGTAAGAACTCACACGCGTGTGTCAGAAAACGGGAGCGCACGTCATYAATCGTGCGTCTTCCCAATACGGTGTGTCATAACTTTATGAACCGTTTCACCCAAAATCACTCATTACCTTTGACGGTTCAATTTTTGAAATCCCCTACCTATAAATACCCTCTTTCCCCCCCCCCATTTTAAATCTTACGCTCACATAACTCTCAGACGAACCCAGAAAACCTGCAACTCTTGCTCTCTCAAGCTTCCTTCAAAAATGTCTTCTTCCAGTGCATCCACTCAGTCCGCAAACGTATCCAGCGACAATGAGGTAACTCAGGCACAAGCCCTAACATCTAAATTCTTCGTCCAGAACAAATATGAAAAGATCGTTCTGGTTAAAAAACCCAATAACTATTTCTTCGTCCCCTCCGGATTTCCCGAAAATACCTTCACACTAATAGAGATTTTAAGAAACCATCCCCTTTTCTACGCCTTGACTGCGACTCGACCCACTCCTGAAACTTACATCACTTAATTTCTGCTGAGTGCCTATATAACCACCCTCGATAACTCAGGGCTAACCATTGTTGGTTACGCCTCTCACCCTGTGAATAAATCCCTTGTCACCCTGGAACTAAATGTGGAAACCCTAAGAACTGTTCTTCACTTACCTACTCTCCAAGAACTTAATCTCAATGCTTTTGCCGCCACTCCTACAGATGAGGAATTAATCCAATTCCTAGAACTTCATTCATATGCTACACCAATCACCAAAAGGACACAGTTTAGGCGAAAGTGCCTACCGCCTATGTGGAACACACTCTTCTCAATCATCAATTGCTGCCTCACGGGAAAGGTAGGTAGTCACGATCAAACATCCCACGCTATGTTGTCCATCTTCTACGGGATATACTTCAACCTCCCTCTGGACTACGCCCAACTCATCTTCGAGGACATGATTGGGCTCATCAAGAAAAAATGCGCCAGTCAGAGAGGAGAGGAGACGAAGGTTCAGGCCCAAAAGAAGGCCAAGGAGGACATGAACCAGCCGAACCTGATCCTTCAATGATTCTTTGGTCTTGCTTTTGGAGACCTTCTGGCAGATAGATTGCCCTCTGTGGAGCCAAACGCAAAGCTATATCCTTTGAAGGAGTTCAAACCAACAGAGCATGAGCATGGCTATAGAAGCCCAAGACCATTATCGAAGGCCATGCTCAGGTACTTGAGCCATCATGACAGAAAATCCTATAGACGTGCAA
>NW_020202460.1:2617-8451 GCF_001531365.2 Cynara cardunculus var. scolymus
CATGAAATCCACAGAACACCATTAGGCTCTCCTCAAGGAGATGTTCGAGGATATGGTGGAAGTCCCCGAGCAGGCTACGATATGCCAGGCGCTGAGGGCGCCTCATGCTCCGAGGCAGAAGGATCACCATGTGTTGGTGGTCCGAGTTCCCAGAGCGACTTTGTGACAAAGGGGGAGCTCAACGCCTTTTCCACAGAGTTGTTCACAAAGATGGATGAGTTGAAAAGCTTGTTCATCTCCCAGCAACAGCCTCAGGATCTGTCACCAATTACAGAGGCTCTGAAGGAGCTTTCCGCCACCACCACAGAGTTGAAGCGTTCATTGGCGACCCTTCAGAACTCGGCAATCAAGAAGGATGACCTGACAGAGGCCTTCCAAGCAATGTCCCTAAACCCCTCCTCTGTCCAAACTTTAAAGAAAGAACTTTCAGAAATGGCGGCAAAGTTTGCAGACGATTTCGTCACCGCGGGCTACACAGACTATTCCTCTTTCCATGACGGGATCAAAGAAATGTTTTCCTCTGCGGTCACTTATGGTATCCAGTCCAAGTCCTCAAGTGCCAACATCAACCACTTGGCCACTCGCAGAGAACTGGACGCCATGGTAGATGCGCTAGCGGACTCTGTGGTCAGCCAACTTTCTTTTCTGAATGTGGAGTTTCTCTCTTCCAACGACAAAATCGCAGAAGGTTTGACCAAGCTTTCCAAGGAAGGTGAGCTCCTTCATGCAGAAGTTCTATCTACCGTCTCCAAACTCAAGTGGGCTACAGAGCTTGACGTGATGAACGCCTCTGCGGGTGCGGAGAAGGTAATTGAAAAGATGTACAAGGCAGCCACTCGAATCCTATGCCATTTGAGGAGGGCTCCCCTTACAACATGCAAAGCTTCTGCCAAACCAAACCATGACGATCATGCCGATGATGATAATCGTCATGAGGGGGAAAAGAAGCAGGAGATGAAAAAGAAGGCCCCAGCCCCAAAGCTCAAGAAGAAGACAGCCAGAGCACCTGCCAAAGGTATAAAGATTGGGGAACCTACAGCTGCCTACAAAGAAAAGAAAAAGGCTGCAAAGCCTACTGGCAAGGGAAACGCCGTAGCTGTAGAGTCGTCAAAGAAGGGTTCATCTTCAAGCTCAGAATCCTCTGTGCCTATCAATGAAGAAAAATATGCTGATGAACCCGAACTCCTCAGAGTCCTAAAGGAATCCAAGGCAGAGGCTCAGGCGAAGAAGGGGAAAGTGCCCATGCATTACAGAGAAGGTGAGGCCACATCTTCTGCTGTCCCACAAGTCCAACAAACAACGTCCACGGGTACGTTCGATGCTCTGTAAGGAACTGTTAAGCCCATCCTTACAGAGGGATCAACCCATAGGCCTATCCTGGAAGAAGAAGAAGAAAAGAAGATGCCAGAGTCAACTCCAGGGGGCCGAGTCTCTGAGATTTTGGAATCTATGAGCAAGATTCCTACGCTTAATGTTCGCACAGAGCCCGTTACTACCCCAGAGGAAATTCTTATATGGAGATACTCTGTGACAGACACAGAGCCACCCTACGACCCMGARCTCACTGGGATTCCCTCTGCTGCAGCCAAATTCCGATTATCCAGACTTACAAGGCCACGTGAGCAGGTCTTCTCGCGCCATATGATCAAATCCTTGGTGTCAATTTCCCCAAGAACTTTATTGAAGAAGGTTGTGCTCTACTCTCAATACGTTGTAAGGAGAGAAGACGGGAACATCTACACATTCTCTGACGCTGATCTGCATAACCTCTGTGTGTATGATCTCATTTATATGCACAAAATCCTTAATATCTACATGGAGAGGAGGTCATCATATCAAGTATCCCTCAAAAGGCTGATCGAAGTTATGCGCTCACAAGTAATGTACTACAGCCCGAAGGATTTTGAATTGGCCATGCGTTTAGTACAGAAGAATTTGAAGATCACTCCTCCTTACAGCAGGCCAAGTTGGGTGTCTAGGTACTATCCAAACACCATTCTGCACAATCCCATTTATGGGTTTGTGTATATGAATAAGAATGAGATACTTAGATTCTTTGACCCAACAGAAGCGCACAAATATTCATCGGAGACATTGGACTGGATATTCAAGTGTATCGTGGCAGAGGTGGATAAAAGACACTACAGGGTTGGTGAAGTGTCATCTCTCTTGGACGCAATCAAAGTACAAATCAACTTCAGAGAGTTCATCTTCGACGTCTACAGAACTATAAAGTCAGACTTTGTTTATGCGGTAGACGATTTCCCAGAGTCTCAAGTCTGATTCTCTTCTGTCCCAGGATCGAGCCTATGTTTCAAATTTTTTGTCGTTCAGATTTTGTATTTCTTTACATTTGTAATTCTTTACATTGTAATTCTTTACTTTGTAATTCTTTTCATCTTAATTAATTCAGAGGATGATGTTTAATCACCTCTTGTAATTTCAATTCAATTAAGTCATACACTTGCATCCAAAGTTCATAGTTTACTTTTTCATACTTAGGGGGAGATTGTTAGCTCTCAGTTCCTTAAATGTAAAAGTATAGAAAAAGTAAAACTGCAAGTATTGACAGAAGATGATCTGTCATAGAAGACCACAGAGGACCAACAGCAAAAGATGCGAGCTACAAGTCTCAAGGGACAGAACCTCTGTCGTGTCTCACAGAGGTTCTGGAACTGGTCCTCTGAGAAGTCAATGCTACAAGACTTAGTCGACAGAACCTCTTTCGTGTCTCACAGAGGTTCTGGAAGATTTCCTCTGCGTACTTCCATGTTTCATCTAGCAGAGCCTCTGTGTTGTCTAACAGAGGGTCTGCAGCAATGTCTTCTGTGTAGATTATCTTTAAGCTGTTTTACTTAGGTCTTTTAGCTGCTTGTGCCTATCATGTGTTCTTGTCTGTAATTCGTACTGATCTAATGGCTGAGATTAATTTGCTTTAGGTCATATCAGAAAAACGGTTACTTACTTGTATAAATAGCAGTGTAGGCCTTTGTAATTAAGTGTGCTTCCAGTATTGTAATTGTTAATATTTTCATCAATTGAAAATCATTTGAAACCTTCTCTTGTGTTCTTCAATCGTCTTCCCTGTGTTGTTTATTTATCTTTACTTTGGTTGATTATTATTATTTCCGATGCATTCTCACTGTTAAACAAATCATCCAAATAAGTAATCTTTACCAAGAATCTGAGTTAAACGATCCTAACAACAACCTTCACGGTTTCTTGACCCTAAGTATCCAAATCATGTTTATCGATTGGATAAAGCTCTATACGGGTTAAAACAGGCCCCTCGTGCCTGGTATGATACCCTCTCCTCATTTCTCATCTCTAAGAATTTTGTCCGTGGAAAGAATGACCAGACCTTATTTCTTAGGAAAGTTAAAGGTCATATCATTCTAGTCCAAATTTATGTCGATGATATTATATTTGGTTCCACTAATCCCTCTTTGTGTTTTTCAGTTCGCTGATCGCATGAAAAAAGAATATCGGATGAGTATAATTGGAGAACTAACCTATTTTCTAGGTCTCCAGAACAAGCAATCAGATAAAAGTATCTTTATCAGCCAAAGTAAGTATGTCAGAGATATGCTGAAAAAGTTTGATCTATCCAACAGCTCATCTATGAAAACTCTGATGGCTCCTCCTCTTTCTCTAAACAAAGATCCAAACGGAAAGCCTGTAAACGTTATTGTTTATAGAGGAAAGATCGACTCTCTACTGTATCTCACAGCAAGTCGACCAGATATCATGTATTCTACTTGTCTTTGGGCACGATATCAATATGAACCTAAAGAATCCAATATGATTGATGTAAAACACATATTTAGATACCTGAAGGGAACTCCTAACTTGGGTGTCTGGTACCCTAAGGGCTTAGGTTTTGACCTAATAGATTACTTGGTTAGTGATTTTGTAGGCTGCAAAATTGATAGGAAAAACACCACTGGAGGCTGTCAGCTTCTAGGTGGAAAGTTGGTAAGTTGGACGAGTAAAAAGCAAAATTTTGTGTCCACATCAACTGCTGAAGCTGAATATGTTGCCGCTAGAAGTTGTTGTGCGCAAGTCTTTTGGATTAAAAACAAGCTCAAAGATTATGATCTTCAGTTTTCAAAAACTCCTATATATTGTGATATAGCACAAGTGATATTGCCATTGCAAACAATCCTGTTCCTTACTCCAAGACCAAACATACTGAGATCCGATATAATTTTATCAAAGATCATGTTATGAATGGTAATATTGAACTTCACTTTATTCCAACTGATTACCAAGTCGCTGACCTTTTTACAAAACTTCTTGATGAGACAAGATTCAACATCTTGATTAGCGAACTTTTGAATGCTAAACGCTGAGGATTAATTTCCTTAAGCTATAAGCATTACCCAGTAAGTGAAATGATTCAATGTTCTTATTCTATCACTGAACTCTTGAGTAAATATATCTTCTCTTTCTAAGGTATGTGTACTTATTCTTTTTTTAATACTTAAAACTATCACTGAAGCTTTTCTTCTTCAGTGATCAAAACGTTTTAAAGGATTGTTTCAGCGATCAAACATTTTAAAAGATTGTTTCAGTGATTCCTTTGACCGCTGAACTTTTTAAAGCAAGTATATCTCTCTAAGATATACTTATCTTATCTTAAAACAAGATTTATCATTGCATCTTTCCTTATTCAGTGATTCAAATGTTTTAAAAGGTTGTTTCAGTGTTTCTTTCATCACTGAACGATTTATAGAAATATATATCTCTAAGATATAATTTTCTTTTCTTAAAACAAAACCATCACTGAAGCTTTTTTCTTCCAGTGGTCAATGTTTTAAAAGATTTACTTTTTTCAGTGATTCTTCTTATCACTGAACCTTTTCAAAAACTTTTCATATTCTTAAATATATTGTTTTTGAATATCTTAAACTTTTTATTTAGAATAAAATGGAAAATGAAGCGTTTTATGATGTCATTTTTATTTAAACGATACGAATTTTTTTAGACGCGCGTACCGTTCTGACACATGCGACCCCTTTTGATTAAGTCTAATCTTGTCCAAGAATAACAATAATAACAGTCCAAAGATTTAGAAAGAAGATGAAGAAGATCAAGAACATAGAAGCTTGAATGAAAAGTCCGATGAAGATGAAAAAACGATTTAGACAATGAATAATTGAGCGAATACGAATGAGAGTGAAAGAGAACAGTAAAGAGTGAAAACAAATTCAGACGATTCCTTATATAGGGGAAGAAACGACTCTTCATTATCCTCACTGGACAACGTATTGTTCGGATATACTCCTCATCGGACAACATATTTTCCAAATAGGAGTTTCATCCGACAAGCCTTGTCCGGATACAATGCCTTATTCGGATAGGCTATTCACCGGACAACAAGCCTATAACATCCCCCGTCCCCGTGGTCCGGAACGGGCGGTGTCACTAACGGAACTTAATTCAAAGACACAAACATTGCAGAGCTACTAATAAACTCCAAATGTAGATTAACTTCTAAAACATGCCTTACAATCCAAAATATTACATTCTATCAACTATTTATAAGCTTAGAATATTTTATATCTACAAACGAGTTTACCTACTCCAAAATGTCAAACCCTCGATCTCAAGTCCCGTCCCTTATCAAAATCACTTGGAACCTGCCGTGTCAAGAAACAAGAACACGGCTGAGCACAGGGCTCAGTGAACAGATTGTATATAAACTTGAAATAATAATACGTAACATCGATAATGAAGAGGAAGACTTAAAGATCAATTAAACTGAATTCATAAAAATCAAGACGTTTCACAATTCTCATTTCAAAACATCATTTAAACACAATCCGTCAATT
>NW_020202460.1:9243-11106 GCF_001531365.2 Cynara cardunculus var. scolymus
GAAAGATGTAGTATGATATGCGATGAAACTACTGGTTTTCAAATCACCTCATTTGGATTATCCATCTATTTTAKACKAATWTTACAAAACAGCAGATCAATCCTAAATACATTGCAAACAGCCCCGAAAACACACTGTTTTGGGCAACTTAAATTCATAACTGGATTTGCAACCCTACATAAAAGTTGTAGTATACATTAAGGGCTTTCTAACTGCAAAATATGAACTTATTCTGACTTACGGTTTATAAGTTATACACTGTCAAAGTATGGACCTGCATAGTCGGTAAAATCCGATTCCGTAATTCCCGACTAACTTTTATAACACAACTTTCATGATTCGCTACATTTACGTGTTATAAACATGTTTCAACATACTAAACATGAAATATATMATACTTRTAACARTATCCATCCGTAAACTTATACATAACATAAATTATAAACCGGTCTAAAATTTGCTAACGTAAACACCCTAATAAAAGTGAATGAAATTTATACCTTTATGAAGGGTTCGAAGAGTGGATTCCGAATATATAATCGTTACTGCGATTGCTTCAACGGTTTGCAAGAAATCTTAGAGAGAAGAAGAAGAAGTTTACAGAGAGATGAGAGGGAGAAGAGGCGGTGAAGATGAAGCAACAGGCGATGGTTGCATATGTTTTTTTTTTAACTCTCCTATATATATATATATATATATATATATAATATTATAATTATAATAAGTTTAGTAATTTGACGGTTTTAACCCTTCAACAATTACCGACCGTCATTTAAGTACGATACAATTCGGGTAAGTTAACGATAATGTTTTTAAAACCCGGGTATTACAATTCTCCCCCCCTTAAAAGGTGATTTCGTCCCCGAAATCGAATTTAGAGATAGGGAACTTACATCAGTTTGCRGATGAAAGGTTGTACTAAAATTCAAACGTGTGCCTCAAGCTTTATGTAAAGCTTCCCAAAAAAGTCGAGATGTAAAACGTGGGTATCGATCGAAGGTAATCGATATAGGTGTGCCATGAAGACGCACAATCTCACGTTGGAAAACTTCGGTTAGCTTAGCAATTGCCCAAGTTTGTCGAACAGGAAGAAAATGAGACGATTTTGTCAGTCGGTCTACCACTACCCAGATTGCATCGTGTTTCAAGATCGTACGGGGTAATCCGACTAAAAAATCTATAGTTATGTGCTCCCATTTCCATACTGGAATGTTCAATGATTGGAGAACACCACCTGGACGTTGATGTTCAATTTTAACTTGTTGACAAGTGAGACAACGAGCTACAAAGTCGGCGATATCTCGTTTCATGGAAAATCCACCAGAAATGGTTCCTCAAATCACGATACATTTTTTTTGTGCCAGGATGAACCGAAAACATAGAGTTATGAGCTTCGGTCAGAATTAAATCTCTAAGCTCCGAGTTATTCGGAACACAAAGACGATCCCGAAACCACAACACGTGATCGTCATCAATTTGAACTATGAACTAGAATTCTCTTGTGCCTGCTGGAAATTTGCCCATAATTCACTATCATCTTGTTGGGCTTCTTTGATTCGAGAGATTAAAGTCGGTTCTACCATTAGATTTGATAGAATTTCCGTTTGCGAACTCGGATAGATTTCTAGTCCAAACCGTTCGATTTCAAAAGCCAACTCTGTAGAAACAATTAAAGAAGAAATTTGTTCCACAGATTTACGGCTTAAAGCGTCGGCGACTACATTAGCTTTGCCCGGATGATACTGTATCCGAACATCGTAATCTTTCAGAAGTTCTAGCCATCTTCGTTGACGCATATTTAACTCTTTTTGAGTAAAGATGTATTTGAGACTTTTATGGTCAGTGAAAACTTCACAGGTTTCA
>NW_020202460.1:14701-33012 GCF_001531365.2 Cynara cardunculus var. scolymus
ACTAAACACGTGCCACTACCCGGATGGCATTCATAAAAAGTCAACATTCAAAGTACTTCACAAAACTCGAAACTACTTCAAAATATGAGAATCAACTTAACAAACTTAAAAGATTCAAACATACAATTCAACGAACTAAAAATCAAGTGTTCACGATAAAGATTCAAGAGTTTACGATAATGGTTCAAAGAGTTTATATATATATATAAGTACGTAATTTATTGACCACTTTTAAGCGATCAATCACAAAGTGGTGAACCACCGTTACGAAGGGTCAACTACAACAACTAGTTGCCCAAGAGTCAAAGAAAGTGAAATCCGTACCTTAAGCGGAATAGAGAAGTAAAGCACGATCAAACGAGATTCACGGTAAACTTCGACTTGCTCGCGTGCCTAACGAATGCGCAAATCGATTATTACTTAAACGAGTAAGATCATATCCTAATTATAGTAATAAATTACTTAGGTCCTACATGTTTATAAACAACTTAAACCTCAAATACGACAGCCGAATACGCATTGAGAAATTTTAGAGATTACGAAAAAGTTACTGTTCTTCAAAAACTCATAATTTTTCCATGTTTTGATCCAAATTTTTGGTGAAAATTTCTTAAAATTGTGTTTTTGGTTGAATTTCATCCGTATAACTCTTTGATCGATTTAGGTTAAATCGGGTATAACTGTGTGCGATTTAAGACTTGTGATTTTGTGTGAATATTGATTGTGCGATTTAGGTTAAACCGGGTAATACTTGAGCGATATAGTGTTAATCCATTTGTAACCTGTGTGATTTAGTTTGTTAATTGTGCGATTTAATCTTGTATATTGTGCGATTTAAATTTTGATCGAACTTTGACTTTGACTTGTTGAGCGGATTGTTGATTTTGACTATTTTGAGCGTATTTTCACTTTTATTGCAAGCGGATTGAATTCTTTGATTTTTTGAGCGGATTAAATTGTTGACTTTGTAATTGAGCGGATTTGATCGTATATTGACTTGTTGACTTGGTTGACTTGACTTGTTGACTTTTTACATCCGTATTCAATTTTGTTAATTGTACGAATTTGGCTAAGTGTTTGAATTCACCGTATTTCTCATCCGGATTTATTGTGAATTGTGCGAGCTTATTTATCTTTGTTGTCCGGATATCTAATTGATTAGTTTTCTTGACTATCTTTTTGTCCGGATATCTAATCCGGATAAGCTTGTCCGGACTTCTAATCCGGATAAGTTTTGTGCTTATTTTTTCTAAGTCTTGAATGAGTGTGCAAATTCCTGTGTGCGATTTATTGAGATAAATCTTGAATCCTAATCCTTTAAATCAAATTTTGAACTGTAGAAGATCCGATATCATATAAATCTGATATAATGAGTTCAAGGGAAGCAATGGCTATTGGTACTGATACCAAGCCACCAGTACTGTTTAGAGGAGATTACAACCAGTGGAGAGACAGATTTCTGAACTTTATTGAAAATATGAAAGAAGGTGAACTGATCATGGAATATCTGATGGAAGGACCAGCAATATTTTATAGAGAGACACCTACCATTCCTGAACAAGGCAGACCTGCTCAAAGAATAATAAAAGAGAAGTCTAGATACACTGTTGAAAAAAAAAAGCACATGCTGATGTGTTATGAAAATCCTACATGATGCAAGCACTGACCAATGACATCTATACAAGCATTGACAACCACAAAGATTTGTGTTCACAACATGTGGGTGTAGATAGAGAAGATGATGATGGGTTCCAAGGTGGGAACTCAGTTAAAAATCACTAATTGTATTTCTGCATATGAAGAGTTTAAGGCTAAAGAAGGAGAGAGCCTTGACGATGTATATGGCAGGCTTACCGGATTGCTGAATGAGCTAACCAGGAATGGAATCTCTAAAACTGTCATAGAGATAAATGTTAAATTCCTCAGCAACTTACAACCAGAATGGAAACCTTATGCCAATCATATCAAATTCAATAAATCCTCATCTGATATTGATATACACGAGGCTTATGAAACTTTGAAACAGAATGAGGAAGAAGTTTTAGAGATCCGAAATTCGAAGAAGAATAAGGAAAAGGAAGTTTCTAATCCTTTAGCCTTTGTATCTAAGAAAAAGAGTAAAAGCAGATCTGGGAAGCAAGTGAAGGAGATTAGTCAGTCAAGTGAATCGGCTAGTGAAGGAAGCGACAGCTCTGACTCAGACTCAGAGATGAATGAATTCAAACATGCCATGGCAATGCTGACAAAAGCATTTCAAAAGAAGTTTCAGTAGAGACCACACTCGAATAATCAGAGATTTTCTTCAGATTCAAAATACGAATTTAAAGATAAATTTGGTGAAAAGAAGAAATATGAAAAGAAGATATTCAAGAAGAAATATGAAAAGAAACCTGAAGAGAAGAAGAAATTTGTGAAAGGCGTAGCTGATGAAAATACAAAATGCTACAACTGTGGCAAGTTGGGTCACTTTACGGTAAATTGCAGAAAGCCGGTAACAAGAAATATCGACTACTACAAGAACAAATTTCTTCTGTCAAAACAATGAGATGCGGGTAAAGCATTGATGGCTGAGGATGATCACTGGTTAAATCTAACCGATGAGGAGGAAGAGTCAGAAGCTGTGGCTCACATATGCTTAATGGCTAAAATAGAAAATGGTTCTTTAGATGAAGGAGATGAGGATAATACTGAGATAGATGAAGAGGTATTGGAAAACTCATGCATTAATCAGATGCAAAAGATGATGCTTAAACTCCAATCTTTTCAGCAACAATCAAAAACTGAAAAATTGCGTTCAAATAATTTTCAAAAAGAATTAGAAACGCAAAAAGAAAAATACATCAAACTCCTTGATGAAAATGCTGGAAATTTGGATTGGGTAGAATCTTTACTATCTGAATCCAAATCATTTCATGAAAAATCCAACATCTTAAAAACCGAATTATTTGATTCAAAGGAACGATATAACTCATTAGAGTTAGTGAATGAAGACTTAATTGTTAAAATTAGCAAGCTTGAATTACAAATTATTGGTTTAAATGAAAAACTAAAAGTTAAGGAAGAGAAGTTATATAAGAGAGGGCAGACTGATCAAACGATTTTTCTTTAACCCTCGGGAAGGGTTGGGGTGTGAAAATCCGAACTTTTTAGAAAAGGCTTTATACTATACCCCAACTCTATATAAATTTGAATATCTTGATTGCGGGCCCGAGTTTCAAATTAAATTTACAAAATCTTCTTATGAAGTAGAACAACAAGAAGATTTTAACCGAAAAAAAAAAGACAAAATGCAAGTTCCGTTTGACTATAAAGATTTAAATGACAGCTACAAAACACAAGACTCTGCACTTTCAACTGATTATTTTCACAGTTATTCAAAAGCAGAGCTTGAATCTAAACCTGCTGAACCAAAACTTTATACTCCAACATTAATTTTAGAAAAACAAGTGGTTCAGTTAGAGAAGATTTTAAATGAAGAAAGGCTTTCATTTAATAAACAAAAGCAAGAATTTTTAAATAAAATTGAAAATTCAGAAAATTCTAAAGTTAAAACGGAACGAGTTGAGTCTGAATATTTTTCGTGTGCTAAATCTTTAAGTGACTCTTCTGATTCAGAAGATTTAAATATTTTAAATGAAAAAATTAATTTTTTCAGATATCTTGAACTCACAGACCTGTTTAGACGATGAGATTGATCAGTTTGACTTTTCTAAAAAACTTCCCAATCACGAGGATTTTCTTGTTAAAAATGAAATGACTGAGGATTCCGACATAGCTTCAGATTTGAAAAAGAATTTCAATAAAAAACCTGTTTCCGAGAATTGGTATTATAAAAAGAATAAATCTAAAAAGAATTCGAGGAAACAGAAGAAGCTTGCTGATAAGAAAGTTAAACCTAAAGTTCATCCTTCATTTAAAGCTGATGATTTTATTTTTCCTATTTCAGATAAATCGTTGAAGTTTAAGAAGGTGTGGAGAGTAAAAGAAGAAGAAAAATCTTCAAATTAACAGAAGAAAAATAATTTGGCTGATTTTTATTAAATAATTCGACATTGAATAATCCTATATAAAGATATTCAGTAGATGAATTGTTTGATATCAGAAATAGTAAAAATAATTGTTTTCCGTGTAGATTGAATGAGTTGCTTTTGTCTTTTACTTCTTTTAAACCTTATCATATCATGCATTATGCTTTATCTGCTTTATCAAAGAAAATTCATTTTAAAGAACATTGGTTTGGTACATACAGTATACCACCAACAAAATCTAATCTCAAAGGACCCAATATAAAATGGGTACCAAAACCCAATTGATTCATTGTGCAGGTTAACCGGCATATGTGGTTCTTAGACTCAGGATGTTCTAAGCACATGACTGGTAGAAAAGAATTATTATCTAACTTTGTTGAATCATTTGGAGGTACGGTAAGATTCGGAAACGATCAATACGCGCCTATCCTTGGATACGGTGACGTAATATCTGGGAATTTAAAGATAAATAAACTGTCGTATGTCAAAGGACTTGGACATAATCTTTTCAGTATAGGTCAGTTTTGTGATAAGAATTTAGGAGTTTGTTTCAAAGCTAACCAGTGCGGCATCCGTACTACTGATGGTAAGGAGCTTCTAGCTGGAATCAGAAGATCAAACCTCAACACAATCGACCTATCAAACACACAAGTAGATACTGAAGTCTGCTTGATATCCAAGGCATCCTTGAAGCAGAATCTGTTGTGGCATTGACGTCTTTCTCACCTCAACTTTAAATATCTAAACAAGTTGTTTTGAGACAACTTGGTTAAAGGCATCCCGGACTTAAAAGTTTCATAAAGACCATGTGTGCAGCGCATGTGAAATGAGTAAGCTGAAGAAAGCTTCACATAAGTCGAAGATAGAGTTCAATACCGAACGTCCTCTGCATTTACTCCATATGGATCTCTATGGTCCTATGCGAGTCCAAAGCATAAACGGAAAGAAGTATGTGCTAGTCATTGTCGATGACTACTCAAGATATACATGGATTCATTTTCTGAGGTCAAAGGATGAAGCAGCTCAGACAATCATTTCTTTCTTGAAGACACTTCAAAATTATCTACAACTGCTAGTTCAGAAAATCAGAACTGATAATGGAACTGAATTCAAGAACAATACTCTTGGCTCATTCCTCGAATCCATCGGTATCATACATACATTTTCAGCATCCCGGACACCGCAACAGAATGGTGTCGTTGAGCGTAAAAATAGAACGTTGGTGGAAGCGGCGCGTATACTTTTAACGTGTTCTAAACTTCCATTATTCCTTTGGGCTGAAGCAGTGGCGACTGCATATTTTATCCAGAACCGATCTCTCGTTCACAAAAGGTTTGGTAAAACTTCTTACGAAATAATAAATAAAAGAATACCTAATATCAAATTCTTTCGAGTATTTGGTTCCAGGTGTTTTATCTTAAATGACAAAGAGGACAGATGAAAGTTCGCTATAAAGGTTGATGAAGCTGTCTTCGTAGGCTATTCAAAAACATCTGCTGCATATAGGGTCTACAATAAAAGGACAAAAATCATCAATGAGAGCGTCAAAGTTTCATTCGATGAAGTTATTGATGTGGCTTCTGAACAACACGGTTCAGGACCCGGGCTGATAATTAATACTACGCGGAAAGCAGATAAAACTGAATCTTCGAATTCTGATAATTCTAATTTAGATTCATTGTTTGAAAACTTTTACGATGAATATTTTGAAAATAAATCTGATAAGTCCAATGATTTGTCCAGGAATATACAACCCGAACAACAGTGATCTGGTCCATCTGCTGATGTTCCAGTACCTGAAACTGAAGAAGAAACAGAAAAAGTAGATGAAGAAATTCAGATGGAAACTCCTACTCCAGTTCAGTGTAAAGAGGGTGTAAATACTGACTTGCCAGAGGTGTCGGTCGTTGAAGATGAAAATACCTTACCTCAGTCAGATATTCAGCCTACTCCAGTTCCAAACATTGAACCTTCACCTAAACCTGTTCCAATTAACTCCCCAAATGCTTACACTGATCAAAACTCAGATCAAAGTTCCTATATTYCCCTACCTCATAGCAAAAAGTGGACCAAGAATCATCCAATACATCAAATTATTGGTGATCCATCAGCACCTATTCGTACTCGGTCTGCTACAGCTAACGAGTGTTTATATTTCACGTTTCTAAGTAACATTGAACCAACTAAGGTGTCTGAAGCCTTAGCAGATCTGGACTGGATACTTGCAATGTAAGAGAAGTTGAACCAGTTTGAAGCACTAAAAGTCTGGAGATTGGTGTTGTTGTCAGAATTAAGGCCCGGCTCGTCGCTAAAGGATACAATCAGCAAGAAGGTGTTGACTACGACGAAACCTTTACCCCGGTAGCACGGATCGAAGCTATAAGAATGTTTCTGGCGTACGCTGCACACAAGAACTTCACTATGTATCAGATGAACGTCAAGAGAGCATTCCTTTATGGTCTTCTCAAGGAAGAAGTCTATGTTACTCAACCGGAGGGTTTTGTGGATCAGTCAAAGCCGGATCATGTATACATCCTTCACAGGGCATTATACAGTCTTAAACAAGCACCGAGAGCCTGGTATGACATATTATCAGAATTTCTGATAAAATCAGGTTTCTCGAAAGGTAATATTGCACGACCCTCTTTATTAAAAAGGATAAGTCGGATATTATTTTGATACCAAATTTATGTAAATGAAGCAGAATATGTAGCTGCTGCTAGCTGACGCAGAATATGTAGCTGCTGCTAGCTGTTGTTCTCAAGTATTATGGATGCAGACACAGCTCAGAGACTACGGGTTTTATTTTAATAAAATTCCCATTTATTGTGATTCCAAGAGTGCAATAGCAATATGTTGTAATCATGTTCAACACATTAAGACCAAACATATAGATATCCGGTATCATTTTATTAAAGATCATGTAGAAAAATGAACCATTGAGTTGTATTTTGTAAATACAAAATTTCAGTTAGTCGACTTATTTACGGAAGCTTTAGATGAAAAACGTTTCAGCTTTCTAGTATCTAAGTTAGGCATGTTGAATTTGAAAATTTGAATTTTATTAAAAAACAGTTCAATTTCTTGAACTGTATTTAATTCAAATTCATTTGGTCAAAATATCTGTATTTTTTAATACAAATCAGTATTTCATTTTTTTGTTATTTTAAATTCTTTGATCGTGGAAATCTATATTTGAGGGGGAGTTTATATGTTTTTTTTATCTGATTCATATTTTGAGGGGGAGTGAATATATCTGAATATACTAATTGTTTAAATTTTTCTTACAGGTTATTGAATAATATCTAATTTTTGAAAGATTTAAGAGTTTAAAAGAATAAGTGTTTGGCCGATTTAGACTAATCCGAACAACACTTTGTCTGATTTAGGCTAATCCTATTCGATAAACTCTTATCCGGATAAGGTTAGATATAATTCTAAGGAGTTGTTCGATTTTCTAAATCGCTTGATCATTATGTCCGGATTCCTAAATTGCTAGATTTGTTTGTACGTTTTAAGTGTTTAAATCGCTCGTTCCTTGAGCGATTTATGTCTTATGTCGCTTATCCTTTGAGCGATATTCTTTGTAAATCGGATGACTCTTGAGCGATATTCTTTGTAAATTAGATGACTCTTGGGCGATGTTTATCTAAATCGCTTGAGCCTTGGGCGGTTTATTGTCCGGTTTAACTCTTAGTCATTGTGCGTATATCATAATCCGGATAAGCCTTGAGCGGTTTAGAATTTGAAGGGTTTTTGTCTTTTACTATAAATACTCGATCGATTTTACTCTTCATTTTTTTTACTTTCACCGTTCATCGCTTGCACTGTTCATCGTCTTCTCCGCCTGTTAAATCGCTCAAGATCTTCAAGACTTTATCTCGATCACTGTTTTCATCTTATTCTTCTTCAATGGTTTAAACCTATTCATTTGGACTCGATGATTCTTATCTTTGGACTGTTATTAATCAAACCATAATAAGATTATAATCTGTTAAAATTTAATTTTGGACTGAAAAAGGACATAAATCTGATCTAATGACTTAAATCGTTTTTAATAGATCTGTTAATAATCACGTTCTATGGTGTTAATAAGATTTTAGAATTAGGTTTTAGTTTTGTTCAATTTAGTTTTTAGATTTAGGTTTAGTTTTAGAGTTCAGTTTTGATCGGATTTTCACCGGAGAAGGTGACCGGAGTTTACTCCGATCAACCTCAATCCGGTTGATTTATCCGGTTTAGGGTTTTTTAGACATAGATTTTTTTCCTTCCCTTCTTTGTCCGAATATCTAATCCGGGTGATTTTTTTTTGTTTTTTTTTTTTAGAATATTTTTTTAGTCTTTATTTTTTTGTAGTTTATAGTTTAATTTAGTTTAGTTTAGTTTTTTAGGATTATTGTTTTTAGTATTAGATTTTCTTTAGAATTATTTTTTAGCTTAATTTTTTTTAGAATTTTGTTTTAGTTTTAATTTTTTTTAGGATTTTTTTAAATTTTTTTTAGTAAATTTTTTTGTTTAGTTTTAAGTTTTAGTGTAAGTTTTTTTTAGTCTTTAATTTTTTTTTTAAGTTTATCAAGTTTTTTTAGAAATATTTTTGTTTTGATTTCTGGATATTAGTTTTGTTTCTTTAATCGGGATCTAACAATCTGGGATTTTTTACAGGTACAAATGGCTGACCAACAAAATCAGTCTGACGAGGAATCCCATATTCCTTCGGCCAGATCTGATAATATCAACAACCCGAACCAGCCCACAAATACCCTATCCCAGAAGATTCTCTTTTACCACAAAGCCATTTTCACGAAATGAAACCCAATAACCATTCCTTCAACTTCGAAATGCCTTCTGAATACCAAATAATACCAAAAATTCTTCGTGGACATCCCATTTCCTATGCCCTTTCTGCAAATTCTTCTGTCCTGATGATTTACTTACAACAATTTTGGAACACTCTAACCCTTGCCAAAGATGGTGACACCTATTATTTTGAAGGAAGCGTAGACGAATATAAGTCGTTTGACTCTAAAACGACTCCGAAGAATACTACATTTACCGGGACCAGGCTCGACAGGATTTGAACCATTAGTCACCAACGATGAACTCTACTGAGATATCAAACGATTAGGATACTCGCAAGAGTTGACTAATCCGTCGCAGTTTAAACGACGATTCCTTCCGTCAATATGGCACCTTCTGTTTTCAATCCTTAACCGATGCCTAACATCAAAGACTGCCGGAATTGATACCTGCATTAGTTCGTTTCTCAAATTCTTCCATGGAGTTGTACTCACGCGCAAGTACGATTACGCAAGATTAATTAAAGCCAAACGGTTTCCATCCAAAGCAAGGAAGTTCGTGTCGTTTCAAAGATTTCTGCAATATTAATTAAAGCCATGATGAACTCCAACGATGACATCCCGGCCAGGGCAAACAGTGAAGTTACGCCTTTGCATGACGCGTAATCGACAACACACAGAAGTTGACGATCTTGATTCCATTATGGAAATCCCACCCGAGCTTTTTTCCTTCGTTGATTAGAGGGCTCAGTGCATAATAGACTCTAGGACAGTGATAGATCCTATAGTTCAACCAGAACCGGTTGAACTTTCCCCGAGATTAGCCCATGCCTTAGCTGAGGAAGAGGGTATAGCTTTAGCTGAGAGCGTTCAGGAACAAGGGTTACCTGAACAGGGTTGTGAGCAGAGAGAAAATGAAGATAAGAAGGGTAATGAGAAGCGGAGAGCCTCTGATCAGCATAGTACTTCAACATAAAGTACTTCCACAACTTCTTCAAGTTCGGAAGATACTATATCCGATAATGAGGCAGCTCAAGGTGATGATCAAAATGATGATGCTGACAATCCTGCTCAACTGATGCTTTCTCAGAATATTCAAATCGGAGCAGTGACTGAGAACATTGAAGATATCTTTCCAAAAATTGAAGCTACACAGACTTGCCCAAGTCTACAATCACTATCCTTCAATGTTGATGACTTTGGTGGTAGATATGATGATTTTGATCATATGCTRRAGGATGTKCCAGTAGGAGATGATGAGGGAGCTCAAGTAGAAAATGTTGAGAGGTTGAGTGTAAGGAATGGAGAAAAAGATGGTGAGTGTGAGAGTGGAGCACAAAATGAACAACAAGCTCCTATCCCAGCCGAAACAGATAGCCGGGCACCCACATCTACTATCGACATTCATTCGTTGAATGTTGGTATTGAAGAAGACATAGCTAGCCCAACTATGCATTTGCACACCCATCCCGGCCACTCAACTGGTTCTCAACAACCAGTTGTTTCAATTCTTCACGGGGATTTAACACATACTCTATCAACTTCTCACTCAAAGAATGTAGAAACTGAAATAAGTAGGCCACTGCCCCAGCCTACGACTTCGATTCTGTGCACCTCGAGTTTAGAGCCCATACACATAGGTACACAAGAGTCAAGAGCATTTGTTGCTCCAATTGCGGTACTTCAGACAACGTCTCAGACTTTCCATAGAGAAAGCTTTCATACTGTCTTACTAGATTGATCTTTCTAGTTTCCTGAACCTGAGTGGTTCCTTCATATTGGACACAAAGTGTATCCCAAAGGGATTTAGAAGATTTGAGTTTCATCACTGAGTGGTAGATCTCGTCAGGAAGAAATATAGCTATTATAGACCGAGCACGCGTGTTTATAGCTATCTTCTTCTTGTCCTCATCGCTCCACTGATGTGGAAGCTTTGAAATCTGCCGTTCATGAATCGAGGCAGTCGTAGCTGTTGTTGGAACAGCCGGAGCAATAGCAAATGGAATATATGGTCCATTTTCTATATAATGTGGAATTTCAGGATCCACACCTTCCAGAAAGAGAGACATCCGGTTCTTCCAGAGACTAAAGTTGTCACGGACAAACCGGGGAGGTTTGGCAAGAGAGCCATTATCTTGTGTGTGTGTGTGTTTGCAATTTGTAAAGCCATTTGTATGCAGTAAAGTTATCTAAGAAGAGATAGACTAGTACAGAAAAATAGCCAAACACAAGGAAAGAGAGAAAACACTGTTCTGATACCACTTGTTGGTCCCGTAAGGGTCTACAAGAAGAGAAACAGTTTATAGAAAGGGGGATGAATACAAACACAGTATTTTCAAATTTTAAATATATATTGATAGAGAAGATCAATACAGATTTTACAAGATTGTTTGCGGAAAGATAAGGTAATAAAAAACCTATCTAAACAATCTTTGGTTACACACAAAACTTTAGCAATTACAAGAAAAGAGGTTGCTAAGAGAAAGATTATTTACTTAAGCTAGAAGATGCTTGAAGTAAGAATTAGGTTAGAGAGAGAGATGCGTGCTCTCTACATGGGGAAGAAACACTTCTATTTATACCCAGTGCATTAAATGTCCATTTAATGCAATATGGTAGGTTTAGAGTGCGTGTCAAGCCTTAAGAGGAAGGCTTGTCCTTTGCTACAGTGAATAGTACAAAAGCACTATTCATGAGCAGACATCCTTACCTAAAGTTGGTGGACAAAGAGTCGACTAGTCGGCTCTGTACAGTACTAACTTTTGTAAGGGTATGGGTTTTGTCCTTTGTGTGCATAAGGACAAGACAAGAACAATCGTGCTAAGCAAGCTTCCTTTGATCGCTGAATGCTGGAATGACCTGAAGGTCTCATCATCATTCGCTGAAGCTTGAGCAGTCTTCACATATATGTAGACAGGCTTGTAATCACTTAATATTGTTTCAGATCATGTACTCGCCGGTCTCTAATATTCAGTTTCAGTCTTTGACGTTTGCTGAAGGTTCTTTGGTGTGAGTGTTGTCTTCTTGAAGTATTGATTTCTCTGTTAGATTTACAATGCAAGTTCTTCTGCGATTACTAAACATATTCAGTGAAGATCGCTTGAACTGAAAATACAGAAACACAAATACAACATGAAAGAGAAAAGGGATTATCATCAAATCACCGAGATAGAGGATCAACAATTGTGAGAAGTTGAAAGTTTAAAACTCAGTGGTTTATCATTTTCAGAATTTGTTAAAGTCATTGCTCGGTTTAGGAGAAGGTCTTAAAGACTGGGAAGAACACTTAATCTTTATCAGTTGAAGGAACAGATTGAAAAGAACAAGCAAGCTTTGTTGGAATTACAAGCTAAAGTTGAAACAGAGATAAGTAAAGCACAAAAACTTCTCTTGGATAAAGATGCAGAGCTACATGCGGCTGAAAAAAGCCTTTTTGGATTGAAACAGGTTCAAATGGAGTACTGGGGTTGAAGAAAGTCTTTATGTAATTTGGTTTAGTGTTTGTTTTTGGTTTTGACAGTCTTGATTTTGGTCTTGATTGATTGATTTTGGTTTAGTCATCTTTCTGGTGCTGATTCACATTGTCTTAGTTGCAGCAGATGTATTTGATACTTTAACAGTTCAAAAGAAAATTATTGAAGCCTGGCCTTTGTTTAACTGTTCCTAGTCTTTGGTGAGGAGTCATCTTCATTTCTGAGAAAGGTTACTGATTCTAAGCTAGAAGAAAAGCCAACATTGTTTGGGGAATTTGGACAGGTTGCAGCAGATAACAAGAAGGTGGACATTGGTGTGAAGACTAGTATTTTAGTTGTGTATTCCATTCATATAGGAACTGTTTGAATTGACCGAGACATTCATTTGGTGTAATCATAGTGTCATCATGTATTTGGTGTGATTGTCCTAGTTATTAAGGGATTTTGTTATGGTTCTTAATTGGTTCTTAATTCGTTCATATATACTCGAACTTTGTTCTCGGACAATCTTTTAGTTGTGACTTTGATTGATTTTTTTGTAATCCTTGTAACTGGTTTCGTTTTATTTTGGGCTTCCTTCATTTTATTTCGGATCAAATTTTATCTGTTTAACTGTTTTTTAGTGTTTTTCTGTTTTGTCTGTTTTTATTTGTTTTGTATTTTTTTAACTGTTTGAGAATATTTGAACTGTTTTCCATCGCGTAAACTGTTTCTTATCAGTGTTAACTGTTTTGACTGTTTTTAGCTGTTTTAACAGTTTTGACTGTTTTTAACAGTTTTGACAGTTTTTTTGCTGTTTTTCTGTTTTATCATCAGTTTTTTTGTTTTCTGTTTTGTTTTTGAGCTTAAATTGTTTTTGATTTCTTGTCATTGATTTCATCGCATTTGATCCAGTGATCAATCTAATTGAAAAATGGTAGTTTCATTGGAGAGAGAGAATATGGAATTGAGAGATAGAATTTCTGAGTTGGGAAGGAGTGTAAAGGACTACAGTGATAAATACTTTAATATGTTTGATGAGAATTTTGCAGATAAGGATTTTATCAAGGAGCTGCAAAGAGAGAATTGAAGACTTGGAGTAATGCTAATAAGGAATTGTTCAATAAACTTCAAGAACTACAAACTGAGAGGAATTCTTCTGAGAAAGATAATACAGATACTGAGGACTTAACTGGAAAACTTTATAAATTTGAGCGTGATTTGTGTGAGTTAAGGAAGTTACTGGAGTTTGAGAAGGAAAAAGTTTTGAAAACTGAGAAGATTTTGAATGTTGAAAGGAATGAATTTGAGAAAGAGAAGAAAAGATTTTCTGAAATAGAGAAAAGATTCGGTGTTGAACGAATATCTTATGAAGATAAGATAAACTCTTTCGAGTTGAATGCTAAATTGCTTTTAAAGCAAATTTCATATTTTGAGCAGCTGATAATCTTGAAACGTGCCAAGAATGATAAAGAGAAGAAAGACATCACAGAAGAGTGTCAGAGCCAAACTCAGAAATTGTCTGACAACATTGCTCTAGAGTAGAAGGCTTTAGATGAAGAGAAGAAGCAATTTGCTCTTGAGAAGAGAAATACTACAAAGAAACATATAGCTATTGCTAAAGAGCTTGCTGAAAAGAAAAATTGGCTTGACATCACTTCTGAAAATGAGAAGAGCAGCTCAGATGAAGAGGGAAGAGAGTTTATAAATCAGAAGAAGAAGTTTGAAATGTTTAAGGAGTTAGAAGGTAAACTCCTGGATACTACAAAGAAATTGTCTGATCTGAAGACAGAACTTGAAACTGAATTGAAGATGAGAACTGAACTTAAAAATAAGTATGATTTAGTTACTGTTGAAAGAGACCAACTTTTACAGAAAGTCAAGGACTTTTCTTGTGCTCAAAGCTCAACTGGTTCTCCTTCTCAGTGTAAAACCAGCTTCTATGACTGTTCCAAATCGAACAGTTATTCAAGCAGCCCTAAATCAACTGTTTCTAAGAACTATTCTCGTTCTTCTAATCAGTATTATCAAAGGTATGTCATTGGATCACCCAATTATTCTTCAAAGGTTAAAAGCATTTGGGTCAAAAAATCTGAATCTGTTTCATCCTATACCCCTGTTGTTACTAATCATCTTCCTTGTTTTGATTGATACACATTCGTTATTTCTTTCAGTTTCAGAATCTGTAAAACTTGTTCTTATAGATCTTCATTCATTTCTCTCGCATACTGAATAATCTGATTGTTGTCGTATCACTCCTTAATTGATTGTGCTTTATTTGCAACAATACTTTTGATCAATTGTTTGTGATCATTTGAGCATACATTGCAAAAATTAGGAAGGATTGAGTGCTTAACAGAAATACCTCTATGGAATGTCAGAACCGACAAACCTACCCAAGAGGACAACCATATTTGAGTGAGCTTAAACTCAAAAAGGGTTTATGTGCTGAGATAAAAATGAAAAAGAGAGGGGTAGTTGTTGTGAGCTAAAAGAATTGATGAGATTTGTGTCAGGATTAAAAGAACACAAGAATCCTGTTTCGAATTTCAAATTACCGGGCATACCACGAAATCTATTAGTTCTCAATTCTTTGGAGACTAATATTGAAAAAGGCARAGCCCATGCCAATTCTTGTCACAACCCCACCAGCTACTCATTTATCTCTTAACAGATAAGTGTTTCAATAACACTTGGGGAACGCAGTTCACAATCTATCAATTTCTCATTCGGAGAAAGTTGATATTGAAAAAGAAGGATATATGTCCCTCGTTCAAGTATTTTTGATCACTAATTGAGTCTGATAAGTTTGTGTAGTCCACACGGTTTATTTTTTTAAGTCTAAACAGAAGCATTAGTTGCTTTATCTTTCTACACTACACAAATTGCATTTTATATGTTCTTTTGCTGAAACATTCATAGATATACTTTTATAAGATATCGATGATTGAATGGAAGACTTGGTGAGATGAACCTCATAAAGTCTCATATATACAGTACATCTGCTGTACTGAGTATATCTGTTATACTCACAAGCCAATCTTTTTATAAGATTGAAAACAATTTCATACATTGAAATTGGTTTTTACCTTCCCATTCCCTTAATCTGAAAAAATTATACAAGTGGATTTGGAAAGATCTGCTTACATTTTTTTATGAATTGACGGTTCTCGCTGAAGTTTCATTCATTCTAAAGTATGATGTAATGATTTTCATTTCATCATAAGGGGGAGTATGTAATAATGAATGAAATGTACATTTCCAAATGATATAAGGGGAATATATTGTAAAGATCAAGGGGAAGTAACATCGATGACAATGACGGCAAAAGACTCAAAAGGAGTACGACTGGAGATTATTACAAAAGATTATTCTTGTGCTACAATGTCTAAGAGTTGTTGAATATGAAGATCAATTTTACAACAGTTTGCTGATAAAGATTACCCTATAAGAGAAAGTGTGTTAAAGATCAATTCTGAAGATTGTTACTGTTTTTGTTCTACATTGTCAAAATAGAAGATCATCGTTGTTCTACATTCTAGGGGGAGAATGTTAGAAGATCTTTCTCAACAAACGATCGTCTGAAGTGTTTGTGTAAAAGTCATAAAGTGCTTAATGTGACAAAGATCAAACGAGACTCAAAGCGCATAAATTCTTTCAAGCCTGAATACAAAGGGGGAGAATGTTAGGACTGAATTTCAGTGTTAAATTGTATTCGACATGAAAGGTTAAATATTGTCTATAATTGTAAAAGTTATCGTGTTTGACTTTTCTGTAAGTTTGACTTTGACTTTCTAGTATGACCCTATATAAAGGGTAAGTCTTAGTATAATTGTATGAAGAAGCTCAATTGTAATATCATTTTACGTAATAGAAGGTTTGACCAGATTATGAAGATTTGACTTTTCCTCTCATCTCTCTCTCAAGTGTTCTTAAAGCTACATCTTGAATCTGCCATGGATTATTGTTAGAAGATTGAAGATTGATTATTGTGGAATAACACCTTCACTGTAAGTCCCTAAAATGATCAATCTTCAATAATCATCATTAAATCCATGGCAATTTTCTTAAAACATTTAAGAACAATATGGGAGGAGATGAGAGGATTTGTCAACAAGTCAAACTTTATAATACGTAACTGATTTTTTTACAATTGAGCTTTGTTCTAAAATTACACTAAGACAAGCTTTATATAGCGTCAAACAATAACCCTCAAAGTCAAAGTCATATATACTAGAAAAGTCAAACACGATGTCTATTTTAATTATAGACAATAGTAACTTTCAAGACGAATACAATTTGACACTGAAATTCAGTCCTAACATTTACAATGTCCGACATTGCAATGTACTCTGATTCTATAGTTGAATATGCCATCATACTTTGCTTGTATCCCTTCCAGCCCACAACACCACTTAACACAGACATATATCCCGACTATGATTTAAAGTCATCATGGTCGGTTTGGAAACTAGAATCTGTATACCCTTGGATACACAGATCTCTTTCCTGATCGTTGTATGGTAAGAACATATCCTTAGTTCTTCTTAGATATTGTAACACCCAGACTTTCGTAACATGACCAATTAGGAATTTCGTTCATGTCATGGTTAAGAAAATGCCTTTTATCTATTTCGGTAAGGACCCTTGCAAGTTAGACCTCGATCAATGAGCAAAGCACTTCAGACTCCTAAAGGTGTGCGACCCTTATACCGCAAGCCTAGCATCACGAGCCAAGGGTCGCGTTTGTTGTACAGTAAGTGGGTTGGAATGCGAGCAACTTGTTGGTTCTTAGATTTCTCAATTATGGTCTAGAAAATAAATGAAACTAGCGAAAGCAAATAGATCAAAAGGGTATAAGAAATTTAGATGAAGAACAGTAATAAGAAATCACAAATCAATTAAGATCACCGTTGTCATCATGTATATTGATATGAAGATTTGAATTACGACATATTTTGATTGATTGTGAGAATCACAAGTATACTAAATACTTAGCTAATCTGACATCAAAAAATTCTTACAATGAACTAAGCATGCTCTATATGGCCTACAAAAGGAAAGTCAACATACACCAATGGGAGTCTTTCATGTGTAAATGTGTTCTAACAAACTTTAGGTGGGAGCGGTTGAGGCACGTGAGCATCACACCTGTCCATTAGCACATATTGGAGGGACCAAAGGTAGGTTTAGAAACAAGGCAGGGCCTCTGGTTTGCTGGATAGGTCTTTTAGTTGCGGCTTCTTGTTTCTCAACAAGGGAGCATCTGGTCTTCCAACACTTGAGCTCTTTCTTTACAATCTGAAACATGGGATCCAATAATCCCCCGTAAGTATGAATAAAACAAAAGTAATTATTACAAGAAAGCAAAAGGCCAACATGGTCCTTTGTAAAATTTCATTAATCCAGATATAATTGAAAATCACAAAAAAAATTCGTTTCTCAAATTCTTCCATGGAGTTGTATTCACGCGCAAGTACATTTACGCAAGATTAATTAAAGCCAAACGGTTTCCGTCCAAAGCAAGGAAGTTCATGCCGTTTCAAAGATTTCTGCAGTATTAATTAAAGCCATGATGAACTCCAACGATGACATCCTGGCCAGGGCAAACAGTGAAGTTATGCCTTCGCATGACGCATAATCGACAACATACAGAAGTTGAAGATCTTGATTCCATTATGGAAATCCCACCCGAGCTTTTTTCCTTCGCTGATTAGAGGACTCAGTGCATAAAAGACTATAGGAGAGTGATAGATCCTATAGTTCAACCAGAACCGGTTGAACTTTCCCCGGATTATCCCATGCCTTAGCTGAGGAAGAGGGTATAGCTTTAGCTGAGAGCGTTCAGGAACAAGGGTTACCTGAACAGGGTTGTGAGTAGAGAGAAAATGAAAATAAGAAGGGTAATGAGAAGCGGGGAGCCTCTGATCGGCATAGTAGTTCAACATAAAGTACTTCCACAACTTCTTCAAGTTCGGAAGATACTATATCCGATAATGAGGCAGCTCAAGGTGATGATCAAAATGATGATGCTG
>NW_020202461.1:0-12481 GCF_001531365.2 Cynara cardunculus var. scolymus
ACGATTCTACTTCCCACCAGAATAAAGCATTTGACTTCAATACTGATACAACAAATCGTACTTTATCTGTTTCTGGGCACCGAATGGTGTTGAACACATATTCCATCTCTTTGATCCAGCACATTGCTTTCACCGGTTCTCTTTCTCAAGAGAAGGTTGGTGGTTTACATGCCAAGAATGTCTTTATATCTCCCTCTTTATTATGAGTGRTTGGAGCAGATGGATAAACCTCTACTCTTTCTGTTTCTACTCTAGCAGGTATCCTCATAATAGATATCAGAGTTTCTCGTAATTTCCCCATTTCCTCTGCTAACACATCTCTGGTTATATATTCTGGGTGTGGTACCGTTTCTCCCTGAACATTCCCAGAGTGTGATTCTTCCTGCTCGGAATGTACTTCAGTCCGTCCCCTTCCCTGAGACTGACTTCTCCCTCTTCCTCGTCCTCTTGGTCTTCCTCGACCCCTGTTTCTAGCTGTACTTACTGGAAAATTAACCAAAGATTATTCCCTCTCTTCGGATTCTGGACGAGTTATTCTTTCAGACCTTCTGGTTCGGTTAGACATCTGTAGAATTTAATATTAATATTCACGTATTCACATTCCCAAATATAATAAAGTATTCAAGTTCAGATATGTACCTGTAAATTTATAATTACACTGGCCATATGTAATTAAAATTTACCTTACACACTATTCTTTCAACTTATCATATTTATTTCCAATGGTGCTAACTACGTAAATCCCTTAAACTCAAGCTCTGATACCATTCTGTAACGCCCCAACCCACACATTGCATGTAACACATATTTCATACCAAAGAAATACATATTCATACACATCTGGGTCCCTTAGTACAAGAATACTATCATGACCAAATACAAGGTCCAAAAAAAAAATTCAAAATACATATCTTGTACTAAACAACAAAACTAATCATTAAAAGCAATTTTGCAGTCGAATGCATATAAGAAAAACATTAAATATTTTCCTTTCCTTTACCTTCTACAATTCATGCAATACACATTTTAAAATCACAAAACGAAGGTTAGACTGAAAAGTCTAGTGAGTTACCCTAAGCATGTAATTGTAGGGTGAAGGATCACCAAAACCTTTATAAAACAATTATATACATATATCACAAATATATGAATACACTAGAAGGTAACATCAAATCCTTTTCCACTTTTAAGCTAACCACGTAGCTATACAAATTTCATACCTTTGAACCAATCGGGTTCCATTTAATACCATTTTAAACCTTTTCTTTATCAATTAAGGTTTAAACAAAGATTCAGGCCAAACCTGACGTTTCCTTCTCAATAACATCTAGACTATGATTTCCAATAAGAACCTTGATCCTAAATCTTTATAATCACAAAGAAATAAAGATTCCAGATCACGGTAGTCTTAAAGGATATAACATAAAGTGTTATATAATATCACACAAAGACAATGTCACCCTTATGTCAAATGTACACCTCTCTCCTTGATATGCCACCATTATATCAAATGGACACCTCTCCTTGATATGCCACCCTTATATCAAATGGACACCTCTCCTTGATATGCCACCCTTATATCAAATGGACACCTCTCCTTGATATGCCACCCTTATCTCTTCATCAAAACATTTATAAAATAATTCCGAATAGACCGCAGTCATTGGAATTGTTATCAGTCTGAAAACATTTATATCAAAACTTCATTTCATTTTTTTATAAAATAACAATTTCATAAAACATCATCACGAATCCGGTCAACAAATCCGGTCAACAAGTCTGGTCAACAAGTCCGGTCAACAAATGTCCGATTTAAACACTTAAAAATAAATCCACCTTTGTCCGGACATCAAATCCGATCAACACCACATATCTTTTGAACGGTTTACACTTAGAACAAATACATATTTGAACGAATATCAAATACGGACAACAGTCCGTTCAAGACCTGTCCGGTTTAAAAATAAACCGCTTCCCATGTGGTCGTATTCCTACTTCTCAGTATAAAATCATACGTAATACTACCAATTATAAACCGCCCAACACTCAACCGGTTTACCAACTCCGGACAACAAACCGCTCATGGTTTGTCCGGTTTAAAACTAGTCCGGTCACTAAGCCGCTCAAGGCTTGTCCGGTTTAAAACAATCTGGACAATAAACCGTCTAAGGCTTGTCCGGTTTAAATGTTTATCCGGTCACTCTTTGTCCGGATAAACACTTAGACAAAATAAACAAGGTTTCTTTCCAAAGATGACAATACGAAGCATGTAAACAAAAACCAGTAAAATCTTTATACAAAAAGGTTTAGAAACCACTCACCTTATAAAGCTTTTGAACCAAAACGCTAGAAATCGATTCCGTTTGAAACTTGATACTTGAAATCAACTTGAAACCACTTCCTTAAAGCAAACCGGACAACACTCTTCTCAAAACCTCTTAACTTTCTTAAAATGGCGGGGAAAAGGAAAATGAGTAAGTGAAGCCCCATTTATACCTCCCAAATAGGGAAAGGTCGGTTTAGACCGCCTTCCATATCTCCCTCCACCTCATGCATGAAAACTCACATACACCCATGCATACATACATAGCACATGCATGCATAATATAATCATATATATATATATATATATATATATTCACACAAATATATATATATATATATATATATATATATTCAATTAATTCACAAATTCTCATACCGACATGTATCAATTATCATGCTATCACGTAATTATTAAATCATATAATCACGTATTAAATACCTTGGGTAATATCCAGGATTTGGTTATCACACACTCATCCTCTCAACATTTTATACTTGAACACCCTCATCTTCTACTACTGGAATATTGTCCATTAAACGATCGAAATCATTGTATGTACCACCAAATTCATCAACATTGAAAGATAACGACTATAGACTTGGGCAAGTTTGTTGTCCTTCTATCTCGGGAAAAATATCTTCAATGTTGTCAATAACTGCTTCGACTTAAATATTCTGAGAAAGCACCAGATGAGCAGCATTGTCAGCACCATCATTGTTATCATCATCATCATCATCATCAATATTAGCATCACCCTGAGTTGCCTCATAATCGGATGCAGTATCTTCCGAGCTTGAAGAAGTTGTGGAAGTACTATCAGTTGAAGTATTGTGCTGATCAGAGGCTCCCCGCTCCAGATTACCCCTCTCATTTTCATTTTCCCTCTGCTCACAACCCTGTTCAGGTAACCCGTGTTCCTTAATGCTATCAGCTATAGCTAGACCCTCTCCCTCAGCTAAGGCATGGGTTGATCCTGGGGTAAATTCAACCAGTTCTGGTTGAGCTATAAGATCTATCACTCTCCTATAATCTATAATGCACTGAGCCCTCTGATCAGCAAAGGGAAATAGCTCCAGTGGGATTTCCATTATTGAATCCAAGTCTTCAACTTCTATGTGTTGACGAATATGCGTCATGACGAACGATGACCCAACTTTACTGTTTGCCCTGGCCGAGATGTCATTGTTGGCGTTCATAATGGCTTTAGTGATTAGTTGCAAAAATCTTTGAAACGACACAAACTTTCTTGCCTTGGATGGGAAACGTTTGCCGTTGACCAGCTCGACTAGTTCATTCCAAATTATTAGCTCGTAATCATACTTGCGCGTGTATACAACCCCATGGAAGAACTTGAGAAATGAACTGCTGCAGATGTCGATCCCGGCAGTCTTTGATGTCAGGCATCGATTGAGGATCAAAAATAGAAGATGCCATATAGACGAAAAAAATTGTCATTTGAACTGTGATGGATTAGTCAACTCTTGCGAGTATCCTAATCTCTTGATATCTATGCAAAGCTCGTCATCAGTAACTAGTTGTTCATAACCTGTCGAGGCCGGTCCCGGTAGACGTAGAATTCTTCTAAGTCGTTTTAAAGTCAAACGACTTGTGTATTCGTCTACGTTCCCTTCGAAAAAGTAGGTATCGCCATCTTTAGCAAGGGTCAATGCGTTCCAGAATTATTGCAGGTATACCATCGGGACACAAGCGTAAGCTGAAAGGGCATAAGAAATTGTGTGTCCACGAAGTATTTATGGTACTATTCGGTATTCGAAGGGCATTTCGAAGTTGAAGTGGTGGTTATTGGGTTTGATCTCAAGATAAAAGCATTGAGGTAGTAGGCATTCTTCTGGTATTGGGTTGTTTAATGGCTGGGGTGGGTTGTTTAGGTTGTTTATGAGATTCCTCGTCAGACTGATTATGTTGTTCAGTCATTTTACCTGTAAAACTCACAACATGTTAGATCCAAATTAAGAAAATATAATGCTAATATCCAAAAACCAAAACAAAATATTTCTAAAAAAAATTGAAAAACTTAAAAAAAACTTAAAAACTAAAAAAAAATAACACTAAAAAGAATTTACTAAAAAAATAAACTAAAACTAAACTATATTTAAAAAAATCTAAACTAAAAAAAATCTAAAAAAATTAACTAAAACAATATATTAAAAAAAATTGACCCTAAAAAAATTTACTCTAAAAGAAATTAAACTAAAAAAAATTCTAAAAAAATAATAAAAAAATTAGCAAACTAAAAACAACAGAAAAAATCTAAAAAACTAAAAAAAACAATAAACCAAGCGGATTTCAAATCCGATCAACACCAAAAAAAATCACCCGGATTACTAATCCGTTCAAAAAAAGAAGAAAAATACTAACACTCCTAAACCGGACAAACACACACGGATTGAAGTTGACCGGATTAACATCCGGTCACCGTCTCCGGTGGAAATCCAATCAAAAATTAAAACCCTAAACCGACTAAAAAAACTTAAAACAAACCTAAATGTAAATCGACCAAAAACAGAAAAAAATCTATTCTAAAAACCGATTATTATAACAAAACAAAATTTGATTAAGATCTGAACAGATTATTAGGAATCGATTTATGTCATTTATTCATATTTATGTCCTTTTAGTCCAAAATCGATTATGATTCATTTTAGGTTTCGATTTCATATTAAGTCCAATACAGTCCAACAAATGCACGCAATTTGTTCAAATGATATACGATAAGAACCTTTAAGATGAAGATGAAGAACAGACACAAAGAGTCGAATGAAGACTGTGAAGAACTTGAGCGATTTAGGTAGGCGGAGACGACAATGAACAGTATTAAGCGATTAAAGTGAAAGTAAAAAGGTGAAAGGTAAAAACGAACGAGTATTTATAGAAAGAGACAAAACCTTTCAACTTCTAAACCGCTCAAAGCTTATCCGGATTAAGATAAATCGGACAAAGGGTTGTCAGATTTAGAATATGCTCAAACAACGAAGACATAAATCGGACAATAAACCGCTCAAGGCACAACCGATTTAGTCAAATATCGCTCAAGAGTCAATCGATTTACAAGGAACATCGCTCAAAGGATAAGCGATATAAACATAAATCGCTCAAGGAACAAGCGATTTAAAAGGAAATCGCTCAAAGAGATGAGCGATTTAGACACTTATTCGCACAAAAAAGATCAAGCAATTTATTAAATCGGACAATAAGATCAAGTGATTTAGAAAATCTCACAACTCCTTGGAAATATATCTAATCATATCCGGATAAGAGTTTATCGAATAGTCTTGGATTAGCTGTTGGATCTTAAATTCAGCTTTGATATTGATCTAATACTTTGAATGAAGTCTAAGACGATTAAAGTGCAGCGGAAACAATAATAAGAACAGAATAGAGTAAAAATACCAAGAACACACAGTCAAGATGAGGAAGAAGATGAACACAGGAGAATTGCTTCAAAGGTTTTTCAATTCATTCAATTGAAAATATTGACGATTACAATACAGGAAGCACCACAATTACAAAGGCCTTAGCCGCTATTTATACTAGTTCCTAACGACCTTAGAGACCAGATCTTGACACGTGTCTTCATCTAAGCCGTCCAAATAAAGTCGATTATTCCCTAGTCACGTGAGAAGCATATGCGGCTATCAACCTTGGAAAACTGGTGCAACATAATCTTCACAGAAGATGAAATCCGCAGATCCTCTGTGAGCCATCTCAGAGGCTCTGCTGTAATTGACTTGCATGTTCTTATTGACAGAGGACCATTTTCCAGAWCCTCTGTGAGAGACATCAGAGGTTCTGTCACACTTTACTTGCTCGAATATAAGGCTTCTGTCGTTAGTCCTATGTTGTCTTCTGTGGAAGATATCCTTCTGTCAAGACTTGCAGAATACTTTTTCTATACTTTTACAAGAGATGAATAATGAAGCTAACAATAGCCTAAATCAGACACTGCTTTGTCCGGATTTGTAATAAATCGGACAAAGTATTGTCCGGATTAGTGTAAATTGGCCAAACACTTATTCTTTTAAATTCTTAAATCTTTCAAAAATTAGATATTGTTCAATAACCTGTAATAGAAAAATTAAACTGTTAGTATATACAGATATTTTTTATTCCCCCTCAAAATATGAATCAGTTAAAATGCAAACAAAATCCACACTCCCCCTCAAATATAGATTTTCATGATCAAAGAATTTAAAATCACATAAAAAATGAAATACTGATTTGTATTAAAAAATACAAATATTTTGAAAAAATGAATTTGAATTAAACACAGTTCAATACATTGAACTATTTTTAACAAAAATTCAAATTTTCAAATTTAGCATACCTAACTTAGATACGAGAAAGCTGAAGTGTTTTTCATCTAAAGCTTTTGTAAATAAGTCGGCTAATTGAAATTCTATTTTTACAAAATACAATTCAATAGTTCATTTTTCAACATAATCTTTAATAAAATGATACCATATATCTATATGTTTGGTCTTATTGTGTTGAAGAGGATTACAAGATATTGCTATTGCACTCTTGGAATCACAACAAATGGGAATTTTATTAAAATAAAAACCGTAGTCTCTGAGCTGTATCTGCATCCATAAAACTTGAGAAGAGAAGCTAGTAGCAGCTACGTATTTAGTTTCAGCGTTAGAAATGGATACGCAATTTTGTTTCTTGGAATCCCAGCTGACTAATTTATCTCCCAGAAATTTTAGATTCCTTGAGGTACTCTTCCTATCCAACATACAACCTGCATAATCTGCATCTGAGTATGTTCTTAGTTCAAAGCTAGTACCCTTGGGATACCAGAGTCCAAGATTAGAAGTCTCTTTCAGATAACAAAAAATGCGCTTAACGACACTTAAATGGGACTCCTTTGGATTAGCCTGATATCTGGCACAAAGATGTGTYGAAAACATAATATCTGGTCTACAAGACGTCAAATACATTAAAAAACCAATCATGCCTTGATATGTTTTCTGATTTACATCTTTTCCAGATGGATCAACATGCAGTTTTGTACCATGAGCCATAGGTATTTTGCTAGATGAACAGTTTTCCGAATTAAATTTCTTTAGGATATCAAAAATATATTTTGTTTGACATATAAAAATTCCCGAAGATAATTGTTTGACTTGAAGTCCTAAAAAGAAGTTCATCTCACCCATCATACTCATTTTAGAACGAGAAACCATAAAGACAGAAAAGTTTTTACAGTATTTTGAGTTCGTAGATCCAAATATTATTTCATCTACATAAATTTATATCAAAATAATATCCGACTTCTCCTTTTTAATAAAGAGGGTTGTGTCAATATTACCTTTCCAGAAACCTGATTTTACCAGAAATTCCGATAAAATATCGTACCAGGCTCTCGGTGTTTGTTTAAGACCATATAAAGCTCTGTCTAGGATATATATGTGATCTGACTTTGACTGATATACAAAACCCTTTGGTTGAGCAACATAAACTTCTTCCTTGATAATACCATAAAGGAATGCCGTCTTGACGTCCATCTGGTACACAGTAAAATTCTTTTGTGCAGCGTACGCCAAAACCATCCTTATAGCTTCAATTCATGCTACCAGGGCAAAGGTTTCATCATAGTCAACACCTTCTTGTTGATTGTATCCTTTTGCGACGAGCCGGGCCTTATTTCTGACAACAACACCGTCTTCATCCTTTTTATTCTTGAAAACCCACTTTGTACCGATAATCGTTTTATTGTTGGGACGCGGTACCAATCTCCAGACCTTTAGTGCTTCAAACTGATTCAGCTCCTCTTTCATCGCAAATATCCAGTCCAGATCTTCTAAGGCTTCAGACACCTTAGTTGGTTCAATGTTACTTAGGAAAGTGGAATATAGACACTCATTAGCAGTAGCAGACCGAGTACGAATAGATGCTGATGGATCACCAATAATTTGATGTATTGGATGATTCCTGGTCTACTTTTTGCTTTGAGGTTGGGAATATAGGAACTTTGATCTAAATTTTGATTAGTGTAAGCATTTGGGGAATTAATTGGAATAGGTTCAGATGAAGGTTCAACATTTGGAATTAGAGTAGGCTGAATATCTTACTGAGGTAAGGTATTTTCATCTTGAATGACTGATACCTCTGGCACATCAGTATTTAAGCCCTCTTCACACTGAACTTGTCCGTCAGGAGTTTCCATTTGAATTTCTTCATCAACTTTCTCTGATTCTTCTTCAGTTTCAGTTACTGGAACATCAGCAGATGGACCAAATAACTGTCGTTCAGTTTGAGTATTCCTGAACTGATCATTGGACTTATTAGATTTAATCGAAGTATTCATCGTAAAAATTCTCAAATAATGAATCTAAATCAGAAATATCAGAATTCGAAGATTCAATTTTATATGCGTTCCGCGAAGTATTAATTATCAGCCCAGGTCCTGAACCGTTTTGTTCAGAAGCCACATCAATAACTTCATCAAATGAAACGTTGACGCTCTCATTGATGATTTTTATCCTTTTATTGTAGACTCTGTATGCAGCAGACGTTTTTGAGTAGCCAATAAAGACAGCTTCATCGGTCTTTGCAGCGAACTTTCCTATGTGCTCTTTGTCATTTAAGATAAAACACCTGCAACCAAATACTCGAAAGAATTTGATATTAGGTATTCTTTTATTTATAATTTCATAAGGAGTTTTACCAAACCTTTTGTGTACGAGAGATCGGTTATGGGTAAAACATGCAGTCGTCACTACTTCAGCCCGAAGGAATAATGGAAGCTTAGAGCAAGTGAGAAGTGTACGCGCCACTTCCACCAATATTCTATTTTTATGTTCAACGACACCATTCTTTTACGGTGTCCGGGCTGCTGAGAATGTATGTGTGATACAAATGGATTCTAAGAATGAACCGAGAGTACAGTTCTTGAATTCAGTTCCATTATCAGTTCTGATTTTCTGAACTGTCAGTTGTAGATTAGTTTGAACCGTCTTCAAGAATGAAATGATTGTCTAAGCTGGTTCATCTTTTGACCTCAGAAAATGAACCCATGTATATCTTGAGTAGTCATCGACAATGACTAGCACATACTTCTTTATGTTTATGCTTTGTACTCTCATAGGACCACAGAGATCCATATGGAGTAGATGCAGAGGAGGATTGGTATTGAACTTTGTTTTCGGCTTATGTGAAGCTTTCTTCAGCTTACTCATTTTATATGCGCCGCAAACATGGTCTTTATGAAAACTTTAAGTTTGGGATTCCTTTAAGCAAGTTGTCACAAACCAACCTGTTCAGATATTTAAAATTCAAATGAGAAAGATGTCGATGCCACAACAGATTTTGCTTCAAGGATGCCTTGGATATCAAGCAGACTTCAGTATCTACTTGTGTGTTGGATAGGTCGATTGTATAGAGGTTTGATCTTCTGACTCCAGCTAAAAGCTCCTTACCATCAATAGTACGGATGCTGCACTGGTTAGCTTTAAAACAAACTTCTAAATTTTTATCACAAAACTGACCTATACTGAAAAGATTTTGTCCAAGTCCTTTGACATACGACACTTTCTTTATCATTAAGTTCCCAGAAATTACGTCACCGTATCCAAGGATAGGCGCGTATTGGTCATTTCCAAATCTTACCGTACCTCCAAATGATTCAACAAAGTTAGATAATAGATCTTTTCTACTAGTCATGTGCTTAGAACATCCTAAGTCTAAGAACCACACATGCCCGTTAACCTGCACAATGAATCAATTGGGTTTTGGTACCCATTTTAGATTGGGTCCTTTCAGATCAGTTTTTGTTGGTGGTATACTGTATGTACCAAACCAACGTTCTTTAAAATTGATTTTCTTAGATAAAGCAGATAAAAGTAGAATGCATGACATGATAAGATTTAAAAGAAGTAAAAGACATAAACAACTCATCCAATCTACACGGAAAACAACTATTTTTACTATTCTTGATATCAAACGATTCGTCTACTGAATATATGTGTACAGGATTATTCAATGTTGAATTATTTAATACATAATCAGCAAAACTATTCTTCTTCTGTTGATTTGATGATTTATCTTCACCTTTTACTCTCCAGACCTTCTTAAACTTCAATGAATTATCTGAAATAGGAAAAATAAAATCATCAGCTTTAAATGAACGATGAACTTTATGTTTAATTTTCTTATCAGTAAGCTTCTTCTGTTTCCTCGAATTCTTTTTAAATTTATTCTTTTTATAATACCAATTTTCAGAAACAGGTTTTGTATTGAAATTCTTTTTCCAATCTGAAGCTATGTCGGAATCCTTAGTCATTTCATTTTTGACAATAAAATCCTCGTGAATGGGAAGTTTCTTTGAGAAATCAAACTTATCAATCTCATTGTCTAAACAAGTCTCTGAGTTTAAGAAATCCGAAAAATTGATTTCTTCATTTAAAATATTTAATTCTTCTGAATCCGAAGTGTCACTTGAAGATTTAGCACACGAAAAATATTCAAACTCAACTCATTCCGGTTTGAGTTTAGAATTTTCTAAATTTTCAATTTTATTTAGAAATTCTTGTTTCTGTTTATTAAATGAAAGCATTTCTTCATATAAAATCTTCTCTAACTGAACCACTTGTTTTTCTAAAATTAATGTAGGTGTATAAAGTTTTGGTTCAGCAGGTTTAGATTCAAGCTCTGCTTTTGAATAGCTGTGAAAATAATCAGTTGAAAGTGCAGAGACTTGTGTTTTGTAGCTGTCATTTAAGTTTGTATAATCAAATGGAACTTGCATTTTGTCTTTTCTCTTTCGGTTAAAATCCTCTTGTTCTTCTACTTCATCAGAACATTTTGTAAATTTAATTTGAAACTCGGGACCGCAATCAAGATATTCAAATTTAAATAGAGTTGGAGTATAGTATAAAGCTTTTCCTAAAAAAATTGGATTTTCATACCCCAACCCTTCCCGAGGGTCAAAAAATCTTGTCTCAGAGGTTTTATTTAGAAAAATTGTTTGATCAGTCTGCCCTCTCTTATATAACTTCTCCTCTTTAGCTTTCAGTTTTCATTTAAATCTATAATTTGTAATTCAAGCTTACTGATTTTAACAATTAAGTCTTCATTCACTAATTCTAAAGATTTATATCTGTCATTTGAATCAGATAATTCAGATTTTAAGATGTTGGATATTTAATGAAATGTTTTTGATTCAGATAGTAAAGATTGAGCCCAATCCAAATTTCCAGCATTCTCATCAAAAAGTTTGATGCATTTTTTTTTGGGTTTCTAATTCTTTTTTAAAATTATTTGAACGCAATTTTTCATATTTTAATTGTTGCTGAAAAGTTTGGAGTTTAAGCATCATCTTTTGCATCTGATTAATTGTTAGCATCAAATTGATCCTAATAATTATCTCAAAAAGTTTTATTAAGCAATTGGGGCTAAGGATGGAACATCTGAACATGCTGTTGTGCCAAAACGTCTAAGTCTGGAAGAAGACCAACCGATGTGCTAAATCGACCAAGTATGGACGACCAGGGCCTCTGTAAGCAGAACCAGAGCCTCTGTGAAGAGAACCAGAGCCTCTGTGAAGAGACACCAGAACCAGAGCCTCTGTGAAGAGACACCAAAGCCTCTGGAGGACCATAGCCTCTGGTTGTATTGACCAGAGCCTCTAGAGGACCAGAGCCTCTCTGGTCGGTCTATCCTCTGGTCTATCCTCTGGTCCTTCAGACGACTATCTTCAGAATCCTATTCTGGATAAGGCTAATCYTATTTTGGATAATGCTTATCTTATTCAGTTATCATGAATTACTGCCTATATAAGTAGTATTTCAGGTAAAGAAAATAGAACGAGAGCAAATAGAAAATTTATTGTAAACACATAGATTCAGATACATCTCATGAGAGTCGATTAGGGTTCTTGRGAGTTTGTAATTTTCAATTCAATAAAGAAAGCACCGTCGATTTCTATTTTATCTTCTTCTTCTACAAATTTCTCTYGAATTTCCTTATTAAATTGTTCTATTGTCAGATCTGGGTTTTAACAAGTGGTATCAAAGCCAAATCGATTAACATCTATCGATACGATTTTTCTGGCAGTAGATTCAATTTTCTTGAAAAATACTCTCATGAACTGCTTCCTGTTCGACTGCAGTTCGGTCCCAAAAACTCTGATTT
>NW_020202461.1:13963-17472 GCF_001531365.2 Cynara cardunculus var. scolymus
ACAAATTTCTCTTGAATTTCCTTATTAAATTGTTCTATTATCAGATCTGGGTTTTAAGATTAATGCATGAATTTTCCAATACCTCTTCATTGATTTCAGCATTCTCCTCATCGCATTCATCTGAAAAATCGTTTTCAGTCCTAGCCATCAGACAGATATGAGCCACAGCTTCTGACTCTTCCTCCTCATCAGTTAAATTTAACCAATGGTCATCCTCAACCATCAATGCCTTAGCCGCATCTCGTTGTTTAGACAGAAGAAATTTGTTCTTATAGTAGTCGGTATTTCTTGTTATCGGCTTTCTGCAGTTTACCGCAAAATGGCCCAACTTGCCACAGTTGTAGCATTTGTTATTTTCATTTGCCACTCCTTTCACAAACTTCTTCTTCTGTTCAGGTTTGTTTTCGTACTTTTTTCTCGAATCTCTTCTCATCATACTTCTTCTTTTCACCAAATTTATCTTTAAATTCATATTTTGAACCCGAAGAGAATCTCTGATTATTCGAGTGCGGTTTTTTCTGAAACTTCTTTTGAAATGCTTTGGTCAGCATTGCCATGGCCTGTTTGAATTTGTGAGTCCAATATCGATCAATCTTCATATGATAGCTTCAAGATTAACAATGGCAGAAAGTATTTCGTTATGAACATAGAAGAGAAGAAGAGAAAAAGTCAAGATCTACAAATATGGTCAAACTCTCTATTACGTAAATCTGATTTTACAATTGCGAATCCTTCTAAGATTACAAAGAATCACCATATTTATAGGGTCAAACAAACTAAACAACGTCAAAGTCAAACAGTCTAAGAAAAGTCAAACACGATGACTTTTAAACAATTATAGACAATTATATCTTTCAAGACAAATACAATTTTACACTAATTTTCAAGTCCCAACATTCTGCCCCTTTGTATTCTGACTTGAAACAAGTTCCGCGCTTTGAGTCCCGTTTGAACTATGAAACTTTAAACACACTATGTCTTCTTCAAAAAATAATCTCCAACTTGAAATCTTCAGGTAATCATTTGTTGAGAAAGATCTTCTAGCATTCTCCCCCTCGAATGTAGAACCGCGATGATCTTCTCTTTTTGACAATGTAGAACAGAAACAATAACGAACAAATTTTAAACATTCTCCCCAATAATGAATTTCTTCAGATAAGATCACAAACATTCTTTTACGACACGAAATCTCTATCAGTAAACTGTTGAAATGATGATCTTCACATTCAACAACTCTCAGATATTGTAGCAGCGGAATAATCTTCGTAATCATCTCCGGTCGCACTTCTTTTGAGTCTTTTGCCAATTTTGAAGTTACTCCCCTTTGATCTTTACATCAGATTCCCCTTATAATGTTCAGAATTGGACATTTCATTCATTATTACATACTATGTTCTACATTGTCAAAAAGAGAAGATCATCGCGGTTCTACATTCGAGTGGGAGAATGCTAGAAGATCTTTCTCAACAAATGATTACCTAAAGATTTCAAGTTGGAGATTATTTTTTGAAGAAGACATAGTGTGTTTAAAGTTTCAAGTTCAAACGGGACTCAAAGCGCGGAACTTCTTTCAAGTCTGAATACAAAGGGGGAGAATGTTAGGACTGAAAATTAGTGTAAAGTTGTATTTGTCTTGAAATATATAATTGTCTATAATTGTTTAAAACTCATTGTGTTTGACTTTTCTTAGACTGTTTGACTTTGACCTTGTTTAGTTTGTTTGACCCTATAAATTGTGAGTCCAATATCGATCAATCTTCATATGATAGCTTCAAGATTAACAATGGCATAAAGTATTTCTTTATGAACATAGAAGAGAAGGAGAGAAAAAGTCAAGATCTACAAATATGGTCAAACTCTCTATTACGTAAATCTGATTTTACAATTGAGAATCCTTCTAAGATTACAAAGAATCACCCTATTTATAGGGTCAAACAAACTAAACAAGGTCAAAGTCAAACAGTCTAAGAAAAGTCAAACACGATGACTTTTAAACAATTATAGACAATTATATCTTTCAAGACGAATACAATTTTACACTAATTTTTAGTCCTAACATTCTCCCCCTTTGTATTCAGACTTGAAAAAGTTTCGCGCTTTGAGTCCTGTTTGAACTTTGAAACTTTAAACACACTATGTCTTCTTCAAAAATCAATCTCCAACTTGAAATCTTCAGGTAATCATTTGTTGAAAAAGATCTTCTAGCATTTTCCCCCTCGAATGTAGAACCGCGATGATCTTCTCTTTTTGACAAGGTAGAACATAAACAATAACGAACAAATTTTAAACATTCTCCCCAATAATGAATTTCTTCATATAAGATCACAAACATTCTTTTACGACGCGAAATCTCTATCAGTAAACTGTTGAAATGATGATCTTCACATTCAACAACTCTCAGATATTGTAGCATCGGAATAATCTTTGTAATTATCTCCGGTCGCACTTCTTTTGAGTCTTTTGCCAATTTTGAAGTTACTCCCCCTGATCTTTACATCACATTCCTCTTATAATGTTCAGAATTGGACATTTCATTCATTATTACATACTCTCCCTTATGATGAAATGAGAATCATTCCATCATACACAAGAATGAATGAAATCATCCGCGTAAGCCATCAATTCATAAAGTAGTAAGTAGATCTTTTCAAATCCACTTGTTTAATCTTTTCAGATTAAGGGAATGGGAAGATAACAACCACTTTCAACGAATGAAATTGTTTTCAATCTTATAAAAAGATTGGCCTGTGAGTATAACAGATATACTAAGTACAACGGATGTACTGTATGTATGAGACTTTTTTATGCTCATCTCACAAGGTCTTCCATTCAATCATCGATAGCTAAATAATAACATATCTATGAATGTTTTGGCAAAATAACATATAAAATGCAAAATATGTGTAGTGTAGAAAGATAAAGCAACGTATGCTTCTGTTTAGGCTCAAAAAGATAAACCGTGTGGATTACACAAATTTATCAGACTCAATTAGTGATCAAAAAGACTTGAAGGGGGACATATATCCTTCTGATTCAATATCAACTTTCTTCGAATGAGAAATTGATAGTTGATGAGCTGCGTTCCCCAAGTGTTATTGAAACACTTATCTGTTGAGAGATAAATGAGTAACTAGTGGGGTTGTAACAAGAATTGGTCTAGGCTTTGCCTTTTTCAATATTAGTCTCGAAGAAATTGAGAACTAATATATTGTGTGGTATGCCCAGATTTTAGAAGTTTGAAACAGGATTTTTGTTTTCTTTTAATCCTGACATAACTCTCATCAATTATTTTGGCTCACAACAACTACCCCTCTCAATTTCATTTTAGTCTCAACACACAAAGCCTTTTGTATATAAAGCTCACTCAGATATGGTTGTCCTCATGGGTAGGTTTGTCGGTTCTGACATTCCATTGAGGTATTTGTTAGCTTTATTTTGAAGCTAATAATTAACTTGAAAAAGTTTCATGAAACAATCCAGAGCTAGAAGACGAATTGAAGAAGTATCTG
>NW_020202461.1:19487-33263 GCF_001531365.2 Cynara cardunculus var. scolymus
ATTAGGGTTTCGTGAGAGTCTGTAATCTTTATTTTCAATAAATAGAAAAGCAGCCGCTATTTCTCTGTTTAATCTTCTTGTTTACTTTCTCTTACAAACTTCTTTTGTAAATCGTTCTACTATCAGATCTGGGCACAACAGTATTTTTGATAAGCACTCAGTCCCTCCTAAAATTACATTTTATGCTCAGATGATCACAATGATTTATCAAAAATATTGTTGTTGATAAGCATAATGATCAGATAAAATTTGATCAAGAAATTTGGCTTTTAAGTACAATCAATAAAGAATAATGCGACAACGATCAGATTATTCGGTACATGAGTGAAATGAATGAAAATCTGTAAGAACAAGTTTACAGATTCTGATATTCAAAAAATTATTGAATGTATATCAATCAAAGTAAAAAAAAATATCAGAAAACAAACTTTGAATACAAACGAGCGTATTATCACTGAAAATGATTTTCTTATAAGAGACGTGATAATAACAGTTTGAAGAATAGCTGAAACATGTATTGAAGTTATGTACGACAAGAAATTACGCAAGTAAAATCTCAGGAAATACCTGTTCATAAAATATACTCGTTTCCCAAAAAAAATTATTTTCCGAAAAAGATTTATTGAACTTTCTAGAGACTCCCCCTAGAAAGTAGATCAAAGAAATGTTTCAGTTAAGCTCAAAAATTAAAAATAAAAATAAAGGAAACATTTTAAGCACGGGTTCTAAACTGAGTGTTTAGAAATCACACTCGGTAAAGCACGGGTCCAGAACTGAAATATTCAGAAGCCTCAATGTTTAAGCACGGGTTATGGACTGATGTATTCATAAGCCTTAGTGGAACATATTACAACTCCCCCTGCATTGGTGTATCACTGATATAATATTCTGAGCAATACAAACTTGACACACCTGCAAAACCAGATTAAGTAGATTTTGGTACCCAAATAAATTTGGGTCCTATTTTGTTAGTATCGGGTTGGGGTATGTTGTAACTTCCAAACCATTTATTCCTATTAAATATATTCTTTTTAGCACTTTGAACAGGTAAATCAGATAAGCAGTAAAAACCATACCAATCATTATTGTACCTGTTAAATGAATTTCAGCTGAATTTCAGCTGTTTTCAAACCAGTTGTTCCCATATCCTCTGTTGATCTTCTTGTTAACAAAATCATTAGTTCCACAATTTGAGCATAGGATTCTTCTCTTGCTAAGACTGGTCATTTTATTAGAAGAACTCACAGTGCAAGGAAGAACAGTGTTAGTTACAACCGATTTATGAGACACAATTGAATCAGCTTTATTAACCCATACTTGTTTAACTTTTGAAAAATTATTAGGTGATCCAATGACATACTCTTGATAAAACTGATTTGAAGAATGAGACTTGTTCTTAGAAATAGTTGATTTAAGACTACTTGAATAACTATTGGATTTAACACTGGAATAGTTATAAAAGCAAGTTTTACACTGAGATTGAGAACCAGTTGAGTTTTCAGCTCTTGAAAAGTCTGAAACTTTCTTAAGTAACTGATCTCTCTCATCAGCAACTAAATCATAATTCTTCTTAAGTTCAGTTCTCATGTTCAATTCAGACACAAGTTATGTCTCTAGATCAGACAACTTCTTTGAAGTATCCAAAAATTTATCTTATAATTTTTTCTTCATTTTTTCAAACACTTTTCTTTCTTTCTCAAACTTCTTTCTTTCTTCATCTGAACTTCCCTTATCATTCTCCGAAGCAATGTCAAGCCACTTCTTTTTCTCAGTAAGCTCTTTGGCATTTGCAGGATGTTTCTAGACAGTACTTCTCTTCTCAAGAACAAACAACCTTTTCTCTTCATCTAGAGCTTTTTGCTTTTGTTCAGCATCTTTCTTTTCTTTATCAACCTTGGCTCGTTCCAAGATGATAAGTTTTTCAAAATCTGAAATTTGATTTAAAAGAAATTTAGCATTCAGCTCAAGAGAATTAATCTTATTTTCATAAGATTCACGTTCAGCTCCAAATCTTCTTTCAACTTCTATTATCTTATTCTTCTCTTTCTCCGAAACTTTCCTTTCAGGATTAAAATTCTTTTCCACTTCTAAAACCTTTTCTTTCTCTAAATTCAGAAGTTTTTTTAGCTCAATCAGGTCACTTTCAGATTTATGAGATTTATCAGTTAAGTCATTAGTTTCATTATGCTTTCTACCTGAAGAATCTCTTTCAGCTCTTAATTCATTCTGAACTTCTTGGAGTTTGTTGAAAAGATCTTTATTAGCTTTACTCCATATTTTCAATTCATTATCAAAATCTTTTCTAACATTATCCAAAGAATTTTCAAGTTTATTAATTTGATACTCGGAATCATTCTCAATTCTTTCTGATACTCTTTTATGAATTTTTTGTGGATTTGCAATAAATTCCACATTTGAATGATTTTCACAAAAAATGTTTATGTATTTATCTTTATAGTCCATAATGCTCTTCTCCAATTCAGCAATCTGAGCTTTCATCTCTTCATTCTCCTTCTCTAGAGTATCTGCCATTTAAAAAAAATAAGATTGATCAAATACAAGATCTAATGCGATGAAATCAATTAAAGAAATCAAAAACAGTTAAGCTCAAACACACAAACAGAAAAACACAAAAACTGTTGAGAAATCAGAAAAACGACAAAAACTGTCTAAAATCAGTAAAAACAGTCAAAACTGTTGAAAACGGTTAAAAAAACTGTTAATACAGTCAAAGACAGTTAAGACTGATTAAAACAATTTATGCGACGCAGAAAAGTTCAAAAATCTCTCAAACAGTTTACAACACAAACCAAAACAGATAAACGAACAACCAAAAAAATCAAAATCTAAAAAAAACGCAAGAAGATACAAGCGCAAAACAATTTTCCAAGTCCAAAACCTTGTAATCAATTGACCAAAACAAGTCTTATGTGAGCACAAAACCAGACCAATCAAACAACCAACAACTTAACAAATTCGATTGCCTAAACTTTTGTAATATCAAACAATCCAAGTCGTGTACTAAATGTAACTATGAATCCTTACTGCCATCAATACAAGATACAATGAGAGAACTAAGTGCCTGCAGAACTTGTAGAACAACAGCCCTTTGGACACAGTCAGATCACATGTTTAACAGAAATACCAGTGTTGTTCCATAAAATTGTTGCCACTGGTTGTAAATATACATACTTTAAAAGCATGGACCCTTTCATTGTTACTATCATCAAACTTTTAGAACAACAGCATGTCAACTATGTCAAGACCATGGAAGAAATCAGCAATGTATTCCCTTCACAAATCACCTGCAGTCTTAACAAAACTCTCAAGAAATTTCCACACTAACAACTTCAATATCACAGAATCCGGACAAGGAAAGAGATGATGATCTTGAATACAACAGACTAAGATTAACACAGAAATTCACACCAAAACCAAATTGTTTTTGATTTACACAAAAAGCTGTTCAAAATGAAGCCAAAACCGACTAATAGCTACACCAGTTACTGCTCTAACTCAATCAACTCCAGCTTCCTAACTCGATCGAACAGCAAGCTGCAATTTATGTAAAATCAAAAGAAAATGTTTGCAAAATACAACCAATTCAGATAGGGAAAAGTCCACAAAAACCCAATGGACTTTAGTGTTTGGAATGATTAAGTCCTTGGACAATTTTTTGGAACAAATAAGTCCTTAGACATTTCAAAACATGTTAAATAACTCCTAGGACTTTATAAAACCTATTAAATACATCTTTAAGATAACCGGCAACCTCTTTAGCAGGTAAAAATACAAATTAATATATATATATATATATATATATGTAGACACATACACGCCACAAACATCATCCTTCACCCATAGAGAGAACCTCGTCCCTTCCATCTGGTGACCATCTTGGTCTTCTCCCGACCATCTTATTCTTCTCCACCGATCAATATCGAGATTGAGCCACGTTCTTCTTCGGCGACATCAACCCAAGTTCAAGATCGTGTTCAACCCAGAAACTTTTATCTAGAGAAGAAACCACAGGTGACCATCGAGATTGAAGGGAAGAAACCAAAGTCCATAGGTGACCATCGAGATCGAGATTGAGCGTCGCTTTTCTCCCCTTCCCTAATTAAAACCTACCTTGAAAATTAGATGTGGGTTGAACTAGACATCACCAATGGGAGGAAGGAAACAATGAAGAAAAATAGGTCGTATATAAATGTAGGATCGATTAACTCGGTTTCTTGGTATTAATTACTTATTTGGATGATCTGTTTGACAGTGTTAATGCAGCGGAAAAGATAAGAATCAACCACAGTAGAAATCAATAAGAACACAGTAATGAAGATTGATGAACACAAGAGAGAGCTTCAAATGATTTTCAATTCAATGAAAATGTTGACAATTACAATACTGAAGCACACTGAAATACAAGGGCCTACGCTGCTATTTATACAAGCAAGTAACCGTTTTCTGACATGACCTAAAGCAAATTAATCTAAGTTGTTCGATCATGGACAGATTACAGACAAGAACACGTGATAAGCACGAGCAGCTAATAAACCAAAGTAAAACAGCTAAAGAAGATCTACACAGAAGACAGACTGCAGAACCTCTGTGAGACACGACAGAGGTTCTGTCGCCTTTGTCTTGTAGCATTGTCTTTGCAGAGGACCAGTTTACAGAACCTCTGTGAGACACGACAGAGGTTCTGTCACTTGAGACTTGTACGCTTGAGCATCTTCTGTTCTGTCACTTGAGACTTGTGACAGATCATCTTCTGTCAACACTTGCATTATTACTTTTTCCGTACTTTTACATTTAATGAAATAAGAGCTAACAATAAAGGAGAGTATTGGCAGCAAGAAGGGCAGCTGTGATAGGGGGTTTACGTTGAAGCATTCGGTACCTCCAATAGCAGCAACGTCTTTTCTTCCTTTCCTTGAGGCTGAATCAAAATCCCTCACACCCATCTTGATCTTCTTCCCCTCCATCCCTCTTATCAATGCTGGAACATTTTCTTCCCCCTCCTTATCGGTGTAATGCATTCCTTGATGTTGAACCAAAATCAGAGGAGAAATCCAAAAAATCCCAAAACCCGTTTGAAATTGAATCACAAGTCAGTCCTTGATGTTGAATCAAAATTACAAACATGTTCATCGATCATCATCAAAACCCATTTGAAGTTGAATCAAACCTAAAAATGAAAAACCTTGACCCATATTTTGGGCAGCAAATCATCGATTGTGAATGTAAACAGTAAGTAAATCGGTCAATGAGAGCAGATCGAATCGAGTATAAACCGTAAGCAGTAAGCAAATAGGTCATCTAATTTGTATTTTTACCAGCTAAAAGGTTTCCTGTTATTTAAAGATCTATTTAACAGGTTTTAGAAAGTCCAAGAAGTTATTTAACAGGTTTTGAAATGTCCAAGGGTTTATTTGTTCCAAAAAATTGTCCAAGGACTTAATCATTCCAAACACTAAAGTCTATTGGTTTTTTTTGGAGTTTTCCCATTCAGATATGATGAAATCTTCAACAGCTAGGTCAGTGAATGATTTAGAATAGCCTGTCCTTTTTGACTGAGTTCGAGGGAAACTATGTATCTTAATAACCTTGTGAACATAGATGATCAAAACCAGTATTCATCCACTTCATGATTGAATGATATGCGATTAACCTCAAACCAGTCAGCAATTTTGTTGAACCCTTGATTGCGTTTGAGCTGTGATTGATTTCCTGTTATGAACCAAAATCAGCAAAATCCAACAAATGTATCAAGATCAACAGCGATACAAATCAAAAATCGAATACAAAGGTAACATGCGAATTAGGTCAAGAACAGTTGTGAAGAAGATAAACATTCAAGCGATTAAAATGAAATCGATGAGTCTGCGATGAAGATAAAACCAAACAAGAACCCTAATTGAACAATACAACCTGTGATTTAGGTTTTGATTGAGTAAACTGTACAAAGGCTGTCTTGTATGCGATTTAGTAAAATCCGCTCGAACCTAGTCCGCTTGAGCTTAAATTGCTCATTGCTTGAGCTAATTCGCTCAATGAAGAGATCCTTAAATCGCACAAAACCAACTTCTAATCACATGAACTAATCCGTTCAAAGTCTGGTCACCACAATAACAAAATCCGGTCACTAGTCCGCTCAAGGGGTGTGCGATGTAACCTAAATCGCTCAGGCTTTAGGCGATGAAACCTTATATCGTTCAAGCCTTCTGTGATTTATCGTTTAATCCGGTCAAGCTCTGTGCGAAGAACTTCCTAAATCGATCAATCAGTGTACGATTTACAAAAACTTGATTTTGGCTGAGTTGAACGATGTAGAAGAAGAACTTAAGATGGGCAGTTAGGCTGTTGGGCTGATGGGCCAAAAACAGTTGGGCCTTGAGCGATTTAACACAAATTCAGTCAACCCAAAATTCAGAATCAGATCAAAATATATCAAAAACACAAAAACAATAAAGTTTTAACAAAAAAATGGATCAAAAACAAAGTTTAAAAAAACTTTAAGAACACGAAAAAAATTAAAAACACACAATTCAAGCAAATCTTTTAAACGAAAGATTAAAATCTGAAAATTTGTGAACAACAAATGTTCACAAATCAATTATGCACACGATGATCATCATTTTAACATCAAAACATGAAATTTGAAGGATTTATGAAAAAAAAATGATGAGAAAATGAAGAACACTCTAAGAACATAAGATGAACAGAAATGAAAATTTCTAGAAATTCTTTAAAGTTTGTGATTTCTTCACATGATTTCTTTGCATTTCCTGCTCTGATACCAATTGTGAGTCCAATATCGATCAATCTTCATATGATAGCTTCAAGATTAGCAATGGCAGAAAGTATTTTTTTATGAACATAAAAGAGAAGGAGAGAAAAAGTCAAGATCTACAAATATGGTCAAACTCTCTATTACGTAAATCTAATTTTACAATTGAGAATCCTTCTAAGATTACAAAGAATCACCCTATTTATAGGGTCAAACAAACTAAACAAGGTCAAAGTCAAACAGTCTAAGAAAAGTCAAACACGATGACTTTTAAACAATTATAGACAATTATATCTTTCAAGACGAATACAATTTTACACTAATTTTCAGTCCTAACAGAATTCATTCATCTCTGAGTCCGAGTCAGAGCTGTCACTACCTTCACTTGACGATTCACTTGTCTGACTGATCTCTTTTATTTGCTTCCCATATCTGCCTTTACTCTTCTTTTCAAACACAAAGGCTAAAGAATCAGTGACTTCCTTTTCCTTTTTCTTCTTTGAATCTCTGGCCTCTAAAACATCTTCCTCATTCTGTTTTAGAGTTTCATAAACCTCATGAATATCGATATCAGATAAGGATTTATTAAATCTGATGTGATTGGCATAAAGCTTCCACTCTGTTTGTAAATTGTTGAGGAATTTAACATTTATTTCAATAACAGTTTTAGAAATGCCATTCTTGGTAAGCTCATTCAGCAGTCTGGTTAATTTGTCATATACATCATCAAGGCTCTCTCCTTCGCTAGCCTTGAATTCTTCATAAGATGAAATGCAGTTTGTGATTTTCAACTGAGTTCCCACCTTGGAACCCATCATCATCTTTTCTATTTGCACTCACATGTTGTGACCAGAAGCTTTGTGACTGTCAATGCTTGTATAGATATCATTGGTCAGTGCTTGCATCATATATGATTTGCACAACACATCAGCATGTGCTCTCTTTTTTTCTTCAGCAGTGTATCTGGATTTTTCTTTAATTACTCCCTAAGCAGGTCTGCCTTCAGCAGGAATGGCAGGTGTGTCTCTCCAGAATACTGCTGGTCCTTCCATGAGAGATTCCATTATCAGCTCTCCTTCTTTCATACGTTCAATGAAGTTAAGAAATCTATCTCTCCATTGATTGTAATCTCCTCTAAATAGAACGGGTGGCTTGGTATCAGTACCAATAGCCATTGCCTCTCTTGAACTCATTTTATCTGATCAATATGATATCGGACCTTCAATCTTAATATATTGATTGATATGATTTTATGTGCTTTTTCAAAACCACATAAAATCGTATTATATCGATAGAGAGTAACAATAAAAACTAAACATTAAAATGGAGATTTATATTGCTGCATTGCACGAGTACCTTCTAGTACATAAAAATGAGCATCCATGGCTGCTATTACGGGTCACAAACCGGGTCGGTCGGGTCAAGATCCGACCTAAAACCCGCATGTTAACTCATCTTAAAAACAACTTTTTGCTTATACTTGAATTTGAACCTAAGCCTATACACTACTAACCTATACCTTAACCAATAAACTAACCAATCTCTTTAATAACTTTTATGCACCATAATATTTAATATGCATTAAATATTTAATTTCTAGAAATTAGCATTTAAACCCCTAGAGTTTCAAAAATATAATTTTCTTCACAATAATTTTATGAAACTTTCATCAAACTTTATTTAGATTTTGTAAAATACAAGTCCTTACCTAATTTCGATTATTTATCTTGTTTAATTACCAAAATGACCCTATACACAGGAAATCGGCTTTTAACAAAACCTAACGTATCTGTTTTCTAAAATTACCAAAATAACTCTATGTCTTAAAGATTAGTATATAAGCTTAATTTTTATATTATCCCCATATTTGGAAATCGATATTTTAGCAATACTTTATGTACTTGCTTTATAAAATTATCGAAATGACCCAATGTCTTAGGAATTGGTTCTAAGTATTATTTTTGAATATAATCCTTATGAAATTACAAAAATGACCCTATAATTTGGAAATTGGTAATTTAGCGATACTTTACGTATTTGCCTTATGAATTACCAAAATAACGCTATGCCTTCAGGATTGGTCTATAAGCTTCATTTTTTATATTATTATTTGTATAAAATTACCAAAACAACCCTATATTTGGAAATCAGTATTTTAACAATATTTTACGTATTTGCCTTATAAAATTATCGAAACGACCCTATGTCTTGGGCAATGGTATATAAGCTTCATTTTAAATTATTTGTTTTATGAAATTACCTAAATGACCATATAATTTGGAAATCGGTATTTTAGCAATTACTTTACGTATTTGCTTTATAAAATTATTGAAATGACCCAATATCTTGGAAATTGGTATTTAGGCTTCATTTTGATTATATCTTTATAGAATTACGAAAATGACCTCACAATTAGGAAATCGGTATTTTAGCAATACTTTGAGTATATGCTTTATAAAATTACCAAAATGCCCCTATACTTTGGGATTGGACTTTTGTGCATTGTTTTAAAAATCGACTTATGAAATGTATCAAGAATGTCCTAAGTTAGAGAATTGGTTAAAAGTTATGACTTTGGTAGTCGGATTCTCAAGATTACCGAAATGCCCCTAAACTTGAAAAATTGGTATTTTAAACATTATTTCGAGTATTTAATTATATTGAACTTTAAAGTTTTCGCATGATCGTTATTTATATGTGTGTTATCCGTTGTCACCATTATTCACCTCCAAATTTTAAAGGATACGTTTTGACCATAAAACATTATTTATGTTGCAAACTATTTAGTTTAGCTATTTTGGTAAATATTTATCGTTCAAAAAACTTGGAGTGCATTGCATGTTTTTATAAATTGTACGAGCATCAATTAATATTATAACGGCGTCATTATTAATAATAGTTCAAGAAAATATTTGAGCAAAATATGATATATAATGGTATCAGGGGTTGATCAATAAAAATTGTTAAGAGTGGTCGTGTTAAGATTGTTAGGGAATAGTGATCAACTTAATTACGATTAGTTAAGGTGCTTAGGAATGTTATAAATTATCATGTAGGTTGCGGTTTTTGAGAGAACGACATATCGAACGTTAATAATTCAAGGTGAGTACACTATGCGACTTTTATGGGATATACACATGAGTATTATAAAGTATTTCATCCATGATATTTGCATGATATGTTTATATGCATATGGTGATGACTTGATTATATTGATGTACACGATATCCAAGTATATGCATGATATGAAATATGTTGATTATGATGACTTGATATTATCAGTATGATAGTCAAGTGTATGTGTAATATGATGATGATCTATATAAGATTTATTTTATCATTTGCATGAGATGTATATTGCATGCCACGATGAGATTTGCATTAATAAATGAGTATTGCAAATAAATGGTATGCAACTAGTATGATTCGACAAGGTTCGTCCACCGTACAGGGTGGGTTGGACATGAAAGGAGGGTTTGCAATTCCGAGGTCTTGAATTCCTCGTCCGCCAGATACACAAAGAAAAGTGATGAGTCGAGGCCACACTTGAAGATAATAATTAAAATACGCTAAACCAATATTATCATGAAACCATATTGTATTCACTAAGTTTTTAGCTTATATTGTACATGTATATATCTTAGTTGCCGATTGTCACTAAATGGTTCGAATTAAGAAAGATGGGACTAAGTTTTGAATCATGTTTGATTAGATATTTTAATTAGCATTGATTATATTAAAGTATTTTACGCTTTAACAATTATGTAATGAATTATGTCAAACACCTTATGTATGTTTGAAATTTTTAAGTACGTATTCCGTTCATGGCATAAGTTATTATGAATGACGTCATGGCATTCGGAAAAAGAAAAAAACCGGGGCACATAAGTACATTTAGAGAAATATATTGATAATTGACCAATTGACTTTTTTTCTCTAGACATTCTCAAGTGTTCTTGATGTTGTAAGTGTTCTTGCCATTGTTCATGTTGATATATGAAGATTGATCATATTGTGGGACACACAATTGGTATCAGAGCAGGATTTGCAGTGAAATCGATTGGAAGAAATCAAATTTGAAGAAAATTTCTTGAATTTCATCTTTTGTTCATTTTTTTCCAAAAGTGTTCTTGATAATGTTCTTCATTTTTTCTTAAAATGTCTTCTCAAATCTTTAAATTTTCGTGTTTTGATGTTAAAAACATGATCATTGTGTGCGAAATAGATTCATGAATCTTTGTTATTCACAAAGTTTCGTGATTTGATCATTCGTTTTCGAGATCTGATTAGATTTGTGATTTTTAGAAAAAGTTTGGTGTTCTTAAAAGTTCATAAAAAGTTTGTTTTTGATCCAAATTTTTGTTAAAAAGTTGATGATTTTGTGTTTTTGATCGAATTCATGAATTAAATCGCTTAATATGGTGTTTGGTTTCTAGACTTAGCCAAAATTTGCTCATAAAATCGCCCATTCTTGCATCTGATTTCTATACTTAACCATTTTTTGTTAGCTTAAATCTTGCAAAGGTTCAACCGGACTTGGTTTACATTGTACAAAGACTTGACCGTATTCAAGGAAAATCGCACAAGGGTTAGGCGGATTTGATATAAATCGATCATAGGTATAGCCGGATTATGAGCCTAAATCGCACATCCTTGTAACCGGGTTCTACACTTAGCCGATTTTCAACTTGTTATCCACACAATAGCCTGACTGAATTAGGTTCTACATCGTGCAAAGGCTTGATCGATTTAGGCTATAACTCGCACAAGTTTTCATCTGAGATCCCACCTTCATCGCCCAACAGCCTAGCCGGATTCAAGCATCCTCGGTAACCAGCTTACCCGGACTTGTGTTCATCGGCCAGGACTTAGTCGCGAGCTACTTATTCCCGGACACTACCTCGGTAACCATCTTACCCGGATATCATTCTCGGTCAAAGACTTGGTCGCGACCTGTTTTCCTCGCATATTTCCTCGGACGATCCCGTGTCTGGATTACTTACTTCCTCGGCCAAAGGCTTATACGGACTAGGTGTTTCTCGCTCATAGTCATAAGCGATTTAAGCCAACCTCTCCCAACCTCTTGTCCGGATTTGAGTCTCAAGGCCAAGACTTAGTTTTTTTAGGCTCATCCGATTTAGCTTCCATACTTAGCCAATTTTCAACCTTTTTCCGATTTTGGTTCAATTCTTTGCCAAATTTCCATCTTATCCGATTTTGAAGCTTAATTTCTCAAAGTTTAACATTTTCAAAACCAATTTTTCAGATTTCACATTTTTCTCATTTTTAATCAGTTTTTATCTGAATTTCACTAAATAACTGATTTTTGTACAAAGTTGTTGTTTTTGAGCTGATTACTGATTTTGTGAACTGTTTTGAACAGTTTGACTATTTTAATAGTTTTTGACTGTTTTTACTAGTTTTGACTGTTTTCACTGAATTTTTTCAATCTGAACAATTTTTTAGATTTTCTGACAAATTTTCGCGTATACTGATTTTATCTGAATAATATCTTTGAATTGCGATTTCTTTGTCTGATTTTAATACTGCATATGTTAGCTCTCATTTCATTAAATGTAAAAGTATGGAAAAAGTAATATTGCAAGTGTTGACAGAAGATGATCTGTCACAGAGGACCAACAGTAGAAGATGCTCAAGCGTACAAGTCTCAAGTGACAAGACCTCTGTCGTGTCTCATAGAGGTTCTGGAAACTGGTCCTCTGCAAAGACAATGCTACAAGACAAAGACGACAGAACCTCTGTCGTGTCTCACAGAGGTTCTGGAAGATATCCTCTACGTCAATGTGCTTTCAAGTTATATCCAGCAGAGCCTCTGTGATGTCTCACAGAGGGTCTGCAGCCTGTCTTCTGTGTAGATCTTCTTTAGCTGTTTTACGTAGGTTTATTAGCTGCTCGTGCTTATCACGTGTTCTTGTCTGTAATCTGTTTTGATCGAACGGCTTATATTATTTTACTTTAGGTCATGTCAGAAAACGGTTACTTGCTTGTATAAATAGCAGCGTAGACCCTTGTATTTCAGTGTGCTTCAGTATTGTAATTGTTAACATTTTTCATTCTATTGAAAATCATTTGAAGCTCTCTCTTGTGTTCATCAATCTTCATCACTGTGTTCTTATTGATTTCTACTTTGGTTGATTCTTATCTTTTCCGCTGCATCTTCACTGTCAAACAGATCATCCAAGTAAGCAATTAATACCAAGAAACCGAGTTAATCGATCCTAYAATTGGTATCAGAGCAGGAATCAAATTTTAATTTGATTTATTCTGTTCTTGGTATTCATCCTTATTCGCTCAAGAACATACAGTCGTCTTCTTCACCAGGTTACCCTGTTTTCAGAGCAGGAATCAAATTTTAATTTTGATTCTTCCTCTTTCAATGGCAAATATAGCCAATACATCCTTTATGAGTACTGGTTCACAGTCCAAACCTCCCACACTCATTCGCGAAGAATACCCACAGTGGAAAGTTCGAATGGTGAACTTTCTCGAAGAGATTCATCCTAGAATCTGTGAGTTCCTGTACAACCCTCCCTACGTCCCAATGAATCTAATTCCTAGAGTTCCAGCAACTGGAACCACACCTGAAATACCTGAGCATTACGAACAGCATCCTGAAGCAAACTGGAGCGACGAGGACAAGATTATCGTCGARTTGGGGAACAAATGTAAACGTTTGTTGATCATGGCAATTCCTAATGACATCTTTAAGTGTATTGATCACTGTCAACTGTCCATGGAGATCTGGGCAAAACTGGAAAAGCAAATTGAAGGTGGAAGGAAAACGCTTAAGAACAATCGTGCAATTTGCATCGACGAGTACTACAGCTTCAAGGCTAAAGATGGTGAGTCTCTGTCGGATACATACTCTAGACTAAACATGTTAATCAGCAACTATAAGAGGTATGGCATCCCGAGAACGGCAGAGGAGAATAACTCACTATTCTTGAAAAGCCTTGGGGCTGAAT
>NW_020202462.1:0-7161 GCF_001531365.2 Cynara cardunculus var. scolymus
GAGTTGCCCTTAGGGAGGGTCCATGATGGGGAGAGACATTGTACATTGGGTAATGGGGTGGATTATTTGTTTTTTTTTTTTTTTTTGTATTATTAGTGAGATTTAGATATTGACAAATCATGTCCTTGAAATAATAAAAAAAATTCATAAACAACGACAAACATGAAAATGCTTCTAAAGTTAACAAAGATTTTAAACTGTTGTTAACATGTGGGACCTAATCCGTAACAAATATGAAACCACGATGACCATTCCTGTAATTACTTCATTTGAGAGACCCAATCCAAACTTTCACGAAACCATAGGGACAAAATTTATAATTTACTCTTTAAATTTTATTAATGAATCTATCCAATTTTGACATGAATCAAAATGTATTTATTACTTTTTGTTGATCTGATTAATAAAATAGAGTGAATTACATTTTTGTCCCCATAAATATCAAAAATCTGGTTCTCGACTTTTTCAATTACATTCTAGCCCTTGTGATTTGCATTTTGCATTGGTTAGGGTCCCTAAAGCTAACAGTTATTAGTTGTTGCAGTTAAATGCTTCTTGTGCAAGTCACATAAGGGTATTTTGGTTCTTTTATATATTTTTTAATAGAAATATTTAAAGGTGTTTGGGATTGTTTAATTGAAACAATTTATATTTTTCTACGAAAGTACTTATCAACTTATTATAAATTAAAATGATTTAACTTCTTAAAAAACTCCTTATTACCAGTTTGGGACCGGTATAAGCTGTTTATCCAAACACTAAAAAGTGTCTATTACCGGTGTCACACCAAAATAAGTCAATAAATTATTTTTTAAAAGCAATCCCAAACACCCCCTAGTGTATGAGTGCTTTTGTATGAGGTACAAGTATATGTATCAAAAATAAAATTTAAAAAAGGAAAAGAGAACAAAAAAAAAAAAAAAACCAAAAGTGATTTAAAAAATTAAAAGATCTCCTCACCTTCTCTCTCTCTCTCTCTTCATCTTTTCTTCCTTAATTATCATCATCTATCCTCCGTCTCCAAGGAAGCAAGAACAAGGACATCTTCTCAGTTTCAATCACCATCCATTTTCTTCGATTTTTTCAACAATGAACATAGATCAAGGGATACTTATGGCTTCTACCATTTTTTCGAGGGATGAACAAGGATCGATGGATATAGTGACAATTCTCTTCGACTTTTTCAAAAATAAAACAAACACAAATTGAGGTTAGGTCTTGTTTCATTTTTTCCCTCTATATTTTCACAAATATGGCTTTGTATTTGAATTCTATAATATGAGGTTATAATTTGTTACTAATTGGTTAGCTAGGAGAATTTGTTGATCTTGTTGGTCCTTTCAGGGTCTACAAGATAAGTAAAACAGTTTGTAGAAAAGGGGAGATGATGAATACAAATACAATATTTTTAAATTTAAAATGTATATTGATAAAGAAGATCAAAACAAATTTTACAAGATTGTTTGCGGAAAGATAAGGTAAGAAAAACCTATCTAAACAATCTTTGGTTACACACGAGTCTTAGCAAATAAGAAAAGAAATGTTGTAAAGAAAAGTTCTTTTACTTAAGCTAGAAAATGCTTAAAGTAAGAATTAGGTTAAGAGAGTGAGTTGCGTGCACTCTGCATGGAGAAGAAACACTTCTATTTATACCCAGTGCATTAAATGTTCGTTTAATGCAAAATGGTAGGGTTAGAGTGCGTGTTAAGCCTTAAGAGGAAGGCTTGTCCTTTGCTACAATGAATAGTACAAAAAGCACTATTCATGAGCAGACATCCTTACCTAAAGTTGGTGGACAATAGAGTCAACTAGTGGGCTCCGTACCATACCAACGTTTAGAAGGGTATGGGTTTGTCCTTTGTGTGCATAAGGACAAAATAACAACAATCGTGCTAAGCAAGCTTCCTTTGATCGTTGAACGTTAGAATAACCTGGAGGTCTCTTCAGCATTCGTTGAAGCTTGAGCAGTCTTCACATATATGTAGACAGGCTTGTAATCACTGAGTACCGCTTCAGATCACGTACTTGCCAGTCTCTAATCTTCAGCTTCAATCTTCGACATTAACTGAAGGTTGTTTGGTGTGAGTGTTGTCTTCTTAAGTATCGCTGTCTCTGATTGAATTATAATGCAAGTTCTTCAGCAATCACTGAACAGTCTCAGTGATGATCGCTGGAACTGAAAAGACAGAAATATAAATAAAACATATAAGTAAAAAGAGATTATCATCAAATCACTGAGAGAGAGGAAATTGAAAATTACAAGTATGAAAACTGAAACTTAAAGCTTATTCGCTGACTTATAGATTGTCAGTAAATGTAAAAAGTAACACTGAAACTCATAGACTTGTGTCCCTATTACTTTTTTCAGGGATCTTTTTCAGTGAAGTACATGAAATACTCATTTTATTATCATTGGTGATATTTCAAGTAGTTCAGTACATGTCTAATACTTATAGACTATAAGAATAATCACTGAAAGTAGACATAGTACAAAAGATTTACAAGGAAAAATAGATTGTTGTTACAAAGAGAAACTATTTTATAACACTTAGATCTATGTAGCTAGGTACATCTTCACCAAGGTTTCTTCGACGTAGGCATTCCCTTCGTATTTTCAGATCAATGACTTTTCCAGGCATGCTATCATCTATCTAGAGCAAGAGGTAAACCAAATGACCCATTGGACATAGATGTAGCTCGGACATTCTCTGAAATCTGACTTCACCTCCATAGTCAAGGAATATAACTCCTAACTCAGGTTTGAAATGCACAACATTGGGTGTATAGGGACCCTTATCTGGAAAGTCAAGATTCAACATAGAAATGTCTATACTCTGATGACCCTTCAGGACTTCATCTAMGRAGAACCTTGTTTCATGTTCGTTCCTTAGGGATGGTCCATCATTAGGATCAGAGAGCTTGAGTTTCTTCTTCCCACCTTTCTTCAGAGATGGCTTGTTAGGGACCGCGACATACCTGGACATCCGTTTGATGAGATCGCTGATGGTGTCCTCGATAATCGCCTTATGTATTGACTTGGATCGCTGAATGGCTTGCCTGATCTCCATCCATTCACTGTATCCATATCGGCCAAGGTAGGAAGGATACTCGGTGATGGCATCGAGATTATCCCTGGTGATGAGCATTGAGACCAACATTCCACCGCCTTTTGAACGTCCACTTATGCTGACGCTGATAATCGGGTGGGGACTGATTCTCTTCTTCAGCTTTGCTTCGCTCCATCGCTTGTCCTTTTCTGCCAGCTTTAGGTTCTTCTCATGCTCAGCTTCTGCAATAGAAAGAAGTTTAGCCTGGGCTTAGACAGCGTTCACCTTTTTCTTGGACTTTCTCTTGGGGAGAATCTTCGTAGCTAGTGACTTGGCCAGCCTTAAGTTGTCTTCAGCCTGGTTCTTTTGAAGCTCTAGCTCTTCTTCAGCTCGTAATGCCTAGAGTCTTTCAGCTTCGTATAGGAAGTCAAACTCACCACCACTAGAGGTATGAAGATGAATTTTTACTCTAGTCTGGTCGAGTGACTCCTTTAGCTGAGTCATCTGCTGGTCTGTAGGAGCACTGGAGATAGGGTGATCAGGGACCCACTCCAGTCGACCGTAGGTGGTTGATGGAATATGAAGTTGATACTTTGAAGTGATTACTACCTGAGAGGTAGAATCTTCAAATAAAGGTTGTTGAGGGATATTAAACAATACCTTTAAGTTTCCTTCTTCAGCAACCGCCTTGCCTTTTGACTTGGGGTCCTGGTTCCTTGAAGAAGTAGATTCACTTTCCCTTTGCTCCCCCTGGGATGCAGAATCCCCGAGGGTGACTCCCTTGGTGGTGGTTGATGGCTTCTGGTACTTGATGGTAAAGTCATCTTCATCATCATCGTCGTCGTCGTCACCATCTAGGTCACTTCCAGGGTTTGGGATGGTAGGTTCATCATCTTCATCATCATCATCTTTGTCTTCATCATCATCATCATCAACAGCAGCAGCAGCAGCGATGGAAGGAGCATCATCCCTAGGGATGGCATCGACTACCTCAACTAGAACAGCTTCGGTGATCATGATTACAGGAGCAGCAACCGCTTCAGCTCTAGGAGCCTTAGTTTTAGCTTCAACTGTAACAGATACTTGAGCAGCAGCAGGAGAAGGAGCAGCAGCAGCATCGGATGGTCCAGCCGTGTTGAACCTCATCTCCCCCTCTCTGGCTAAGACTTGAGAGAATTGGCCAAAGAGTTCGTCTAAGCGCTGACGCTAGAGAATCATCATTTCCTCTAGCCTTGACAGAGCACTTGCTAGAGTTGTCGTTGCCTCACGTGTCTCATTGAGCTGGGTGCAATCATCAGCAAATAAAGAAGGTGGGATCACTGGAGCTGGTTGACGGACAGCATCCAAGATCTGCTGAAGAAGACCAGTCTACTGATCGGCGAGAGCCTGAGCATCGTCAACCCTGCTGGAGAGAGCAGCAATGGCGTCGGTGTTGGCTTGAACAACTTCTTGGAGAGTCAGGAGGTGACTCTGAACTTCTTGAACGTCCGCTTGAATAGCTAAAAAGTTCGCATCAAGGTCAGCCTGGCGGGGCATCTCTTGGTGGACTTCAGTTATCCTGCTGAGAACTGAATCAACAACGGCGATGAGAAGTTTGATGTCAGATGCCATATCATAGTCATCATCAATCTCTTCATCCCTTCCATCTTCTTTCTCACCCCCGTCCTCGTCCTCTTCTTCAGCATCTGGCTGATGCATAGAAGAAGGACCTGCAAGAGAGGAAGTGTGAGAAACAAAGGGCTCAAGGTTAGTAGAAATGAAAGGGTAGAAAGATGGAATACCTGAGGGGCCATCAATGACACCTAAAGGATTGTAACTAGCGTGAGCAAAGATGTCGTCGAGAGGATGGACATCTGTATGCTGAGGAGCATCAAGAGGAGCAACCTCAGGTCTTGTAGTGTGTGTCTCAATATTAGGGAGGACAGTCGCTGATACTTCATCGACACGTGTATAGACCAAAGAAGGAGGAGAAGAGAAAATGGTTGAGAAGAGACGTGGGTGTTCAGCGGTGGCGGCGCTAATATTCACACCTTTAGTTATTTGGGTCACTGAGGCGGTTGGGGTAGAGGCCACTGCTATGAAAGTGATGGGAGGGATCACTGAAGAGCTAGGAGGGTTAGCTAAAGGCGTTTCGGGGTTAAGGCTAGTTTTAATAGCTGAAACCTTTCGAGAGGCTTCAGCCAGAGACGTGGTTGTCCCCTTTTTGGCCTTCTTGGCTCTTTGAGGAGAACCAAAAGTTGGTTGAGAGGGTTGTTTTGAAGGGGTTTTGGTGGCTTGGCTGGACTCGGGGGAGGGTTTACCCTTGTCCTGGCCACCTGAGGAGAAGAGGTACTAATGGACACAATAGAAGTTAGCGCCACATCACTGTCCCTCAACTTATGATCCAGAATCCTGGATCCAAGCTTGGAAACCTGAAGGTTTCCTTTCGTGGAGTAATTATCTCCAAAGATCTTCATAAAAACCATCGAAAGGAACCTAGTGTAAGGCAGCACATTTTCTCGCTGGCGCTTATTCAGCTTGAGCACCAGGTCATCGAAAATGACYGCAACATAATTTATATTGYGAYGTTRAATCGCAAATACGCCTATGGTCAAGGCGATCCTAGAGGTATGGTCCTTGCCTCCAGTTTTTCCACCATGCACTGGATGAAATGAAAGAACAGATATTGCCAGACAGCTGACATCTTGTTCTTCTCAATTTTTGACAAGGACTTCATGGGAGCATTTGAGTCCTTCTTCATTGGCCATTGATAGCCAATGGCGTCGAGACACTCGATGATCTCGGTCGTTGTGGGTTCACTGTCGCAGGGGTATTTGGGAAGGCGAAGAGCCATCCTCAAGGTGTTCACGCCAAACTTCACTTCCATGCGGTTGAAGGTGAAGTTGACCTATTCAACTTGGCGTCCAGGCTTGACCTTGACATCGATGACTTCTGCAGTGAACTAGAACTGCTAAAGAAGTTCTTTCACCATGATGGGCTCATGGTTGAGTGCGAAGCCTAGCGACAACTGTTTAAGGAAGTCGACCGCTTCTTGGTAGTCCGCTTTGGATGAGGGGATATCCAACAAGGCAATATGGTTGTCGACCTTGAAGGATACCTCATCGAGAGAAAAGTTCACATTCTTGGATGCATCTGTTTTAATAATAAGAATAAGATAAACAGGTTGTTAGTAAAAACCAAGATTGTTTGAGAGAAGAATATAGAAATTTTTTTGAAACAACAAAAACTTCTTTTGAAAAATCGATAAAGAAGATATAAGGTTTTTCAAGTAGAATATGTAAACAGAAACAAGATTATAATCAAGTAAGAGTTGATTAAATAATCTTTGTAGTTTAACATTTCAAGAGGACAAGTTTCTTGTATGACTTTTATTAATTATGGTTTGGAGAAACCCCCAGTAAACCACTCTTTGAAAGGAGTGTTTCTCTTTTCCCCTTAATGACTTTTTGAAAAGAGTGTTCCTCTTTCTATGTTCCTGTGGTTCTTGGAGACTCACCCAACATGTCTACAACATCATCATTACTATTCTCCTTGGTCATTTTAAGATCTGTAAATAAGAAATTATCTTTTTTTCTTTTTCATCCCTTGCAAATGGTTGGATAATTGTTTATCATGCACACCAAGGCATGAGTTAATAACTTTGAAAGCCTAACCCGTGCTTTCTGCTGACCTAGCCATGGAGTCCTATCTTTTAGATTTTACCAAAGTCTTCAACTTCAGAAAGATCTGCTTGTAACAAGAAAATGCATCACCGGTCTCAAAACTTTTTTGAAAGCAATGATGTCACGTAAACTTAAACCAATCAGTATTATAGATTGATACTTGGACGGACCTTATTCAAGGATGTTTAGATTTACCTAACTTATTGTTCAATTATCCACTGTGAACAACTTTACACATCAATATACTCCTTATACCAGTGTTCAAAGTTGCAACAAAGCACTTGGAACCAATTATCCAGCATGATTTACCATGAGCTGCTGTAATCATCGACAAATTCCTACTTGTTTGAGGTTCAAATGGAAAAATGGATTATTTTCTGATAGTTCTTCTTAGTACATAGAGTAAAACTCACCCCTATATATATATATATATATATATATATATATATATA
>NW_020202462.1:8356-9977 GCF_001531365.2 Cynara cardunculus var. scolymus
AAATTTAAAATGTATATTCATAAAGAAGATCAATACAGATTTTACAAGATTGTTTGCGGAAAGATAAGGTGATAAAAACCTATCTAAACAATCTTTAGTTACACACTAAGTCTTAGCAAATACAAGAAAAGAAATGCTGAAGAGAAGATCCTTTACTTAAGCTAGAAAATGCTTGAAGTAAGAATTAGGGTTAGAGAGTAAGTTGCACGAACTCTGCATGGAGAAGAAACACTTCTATTTATACCCAGTACATTAAATGAACATTTAATGCAATATGGTAGGGTTAGAGTGCGTGTCAAGCCTTAAGAGGAAGGCTTGTCCTTTGCTACAGTGAATAGTACAAAAAGAACTATTTATGAGCAGACATCCTTACCTAAAGTTGGTGGACAATAGAGTCGACTAGTCGGTTCCGTATCGTACCAACTTTCATAAGGGTATGGGTTTTGTCCTTTTTGTGTATAAGGACAAGACATCGTGCTAAGCAAGCTTCCTTTGATCGCTGAATGCTGGAATGACCTGAAGATCTCTTCATCATTCGCTGAAGCTTGAGCAGTCTTCACACATATGTAGACAGACTTGTAATCATTGAATACCGTTTCAGATCACGTACTCGTCAGTCTCTAATCTTCAGTTTCAGTCTTCGATGTTTGCTGAAGGTTCTTTGGTGTGAGTGTTGTCTTCTTGAAGTATTGTTGTCTCTGATAGATTTACAATGCAAGTTATTCAGCGATCACTGAACATACTCAGTGAAGGTCGCTGGAACTGAAAAGACAAAAACATAAATACAACATATAAGTGAAAAGGGATTATCATCAAATCAATGAGAGAGAGGATCAACAATCTCCCCCAATTTGATTATCACAAGATAACATAAAGAAGGTTATCTTATCAAATGATAGTAAGAAAAAGTTACATATGAAGTGCATGTCCCTTTTTACTATTTTGGGATCTTTTTCAGTTAGCCAGTCTCAGCTTGAAAATCTTCCTTAAGTTATTATATCTAAGAAAATTAGAAGTACGGAAATTGAAATTGAAAGCTTATTCACTGACTTATAGATTGTCAGTGAATACGAAAAGTAATAATGGAACTCATAGACTTGTGTCCTTATTACTTTTTTTGGGGATCTTTTTCAGTGAAGTACATGGAATACTCTTTTTATTAATCATAGGAAATATTACAAGTATTACAATCCATGTCTAGTGCTTACAAATTATAAGTACAATCATTGAAAGTAGACATAGTACAAGAAGTTACAAGGAAAAGTGGATTGTTGTTACAAAGAGAAGCTATTCTAGAACTCTTAGATCTTTGTAACCAGGTACATTTTCACCAAGTTTTCATCGACGTAGGAATTCCCTTCGTATCTTCAGATCTACGACTTTTCCAGGCATGCTATCATCTATCCAGAGCAAGAGGTAAACCAGATGCTCCATTGGACATAGATATAGTTCTGACATTCTCTGAAATCTGACTTCACCTTCATAGTCAAGGAATATAACTCTTAACTCAGGTTTAAAATGCACATAGTTGGGTGTATAGGGACCCTTATCTGGCAAGTCAAGATTCAGCATAGAAATGTCAATACTCATGTGACCCTTCAGGACTTCATCTAAGGAGAAC
>NW_020202462.1:11168-15007 GCF_001531365.2 Cynara cardunculus var. scolymus
GCTTCAGCTCTAAGAGCCTCAGCTTCAACTGCAACTGAAGCTGATACTGGACCAACAGCCTGAGAAGGGGTAAGCACAGCATCAGATGATTCACCAGCGTTGGACCTTATCTCTCCCTCTCTGGCTAGGACTTGAGAGAATTGGCCAGAGAGTTCATCCAAGCGCTGACGCTGGAGAACCATTACTTCCTCTAGCCTTTGCAAAGCATTGGCTAGAGTTTTCGTTGCCTCACGCGTCTCATGGAGTTGGGCGTGATCACTGGCCGATAAAGAAGGTATGATCACTGGAGCTGGTTGATGGACAACATCCAGGATCTGTTGAAGAAGGCCAGTCTGCTGATCAGTGATAGCCTGAGCATTGTCAACCCTTCTGTGAAGAACAACAATGGCATCGGTGTTGGCTTGAACAGCTTCTTGGAGAGTCTGGAGATGACTCTGAACTTCTTGAACGTCCGCCTGGATGGCAAGGAAGTTCGCATCAAGATCACCCTGGCGGGACATCTCTAGGTGGACTTCGTTGATCCTGCAGAGGACGGTATCAACGGCTGGAAGGAGAAGTTTGATGTCTGATGCCATATCATAGGCATCATCGATCTCTTCATCTCCTCTATCATCTTTCTCTCTTTCTTCCTCTTCCACTTCCTGAGCATCAGACTGATGCATCGAAGAAGGACCTGCAAAAGAAGAAGTGTGAGCAGACGGCTCAAGGTTAGAAGAAAAGAAAGGGTAGGAAGATGGAATATCTGAGGGGCCATCAGTGACATCTATAGGATTTTCACTGGCATGAGCAAAGATGTCCTCGAGAGGATGGACATCTGTGTGCAGAGGAGCATCGAGATGAGCAACCTCAGGTCCAGTGGTGCACGTCTTTGTATCAGGAAGGACAGTCGCTGATACATCATCGATATGTGTAAAGACCAAGGAAGGAGGAGAGGAGAAAATGGTCGAGAAGAGATGTGGGTATTCAGCGGTGGCGACGCTAATATTCACATCTTTAGTGATTTGGGTCACTAAGGCCGTGAGGGTAGGTACCACTGATACGACAGTGATGGGAGAGAGCACTGAAGAACTGGGAGGGTGAGCAGAAGACGCCTCGGGGATAAGGCTAGTTTCAATAACTGAAGCCTTTTGAGAGGCTCTAGCTAGAGACGTGGTTGTCCCCTTTTTGGACTTCTTGGCTCTCTGAGGAGAACCAAAAGTTGATTGAGAGGGTCGTTTTGAAGGGGTTTTGGTGGCTTGGCTAGACACGAGAGGGGGGGTTCACCCTTGTCGTGGCCAACCTAAGGAGAAGAGGTAGTGATGGAGACAATAGAAGTTAGTGCCACATCACTGTCCCTCAGCTTATGATCCAGAATCCTGGATCCACGCTTGAAAACCTGAAGGTTTCCTTCTTTGGGGTAAAGATCTTGGTAAACACCATTGAAAGAAACCTGGTGTAAGGAACCACCTTTTCTTGCTAGCGCTTGTTCAGCTTGAGCATCAGGTCATCGAAAATGACCGCATCATAAGTTATATTGTGACGCTGAATCACAGATACGCCTATGACCAAGGCGATCCTAGAGGCATGGTCCTGACCTCCAGTTTTTTCACCCATGCACTGGATGAAATGAGAAAACAGGTATTGCCAGATAGCTGACATTCTGTTCTTCTCAATCTTCGTCAAGGACTTCAGAGGGGCGTTGGAGTCCTTCTTCATTGGCCATTGGTAGCCAATGGCGTCGAGAAGCTCGATGATCTCGGCGGTAGAGGGTTCGCTGTCGAAGGGGCCCTTGGGAAGACGGAGAGCCAACCGGAGTGTAGGAACACCAAAACTCACTTCCATGCGATTGAAATTAAAGTTGATCTGCTCAGCCTTGCGTCCAGGCTTGACTTTGACTTCGACAACTTCATCAGTGAGCCAAAACTGCTGAGGAAGTTCTTTCACCATGATGGGCTCATGGTTGAGTGCGTAGCCCAAGGACGACTGTTAAAGAAAATCAGCCGCATCTTGGTAATGTGCCTTGGAGGGGGGTTATCTCCAACAAGGCAATGTGGTTGTTAGCCTTGATAGAGATCTCATCAATGGAGAAGTTAACGTTCTTGGCAGCCATCTGTTTTTATCAATAAGAAGTAAATCAAATAGGTTTGTTAGAATTAAACCAAGAGTTTTTGGTTAAGATTATAGAAAAAGTTTTTGAACAAGAAAAAGCTTCTTTTGAAAAATCCTCAAAGAAGATTTTGGGTTTTTCAAGTAGAAAGTGTATAAAGAAATAAGATTATAATCAAGAAAAAGATGAATAAATAATCTTTATAGTTTAATGTATTAAGAGAACAAAGTTCTTAAACAGATTAAACATTTCTTATAGTAAAAGAAGAAGAAGATATTGACCTTAGATGATTAAATAGAAAGATCAAAGAGTTTTTGGAGATTTGAGAGAGTTCTTGCTTTGGAGAAATCTTAGCAGAGTTTCGTCTAAGAATTTTTGTTAGCGTAAAGATAAAAGTGGAGAAGAAGTCTCATATTTATAGGTAGAAGGAGAGAGAAATAATATGAGAGAGAGAAAAGACGACGGTTTGGGAAAGTGGTCATGATGAAAAATATACCACGTTCTCATCCATGATTGGATAACATTAAATGAGGTAGCGTAATGATAGAACTTTTTGCGTGTCTCAAAGCGTCACGCATAGTAAATAGAGAATGTCGTCATAAAGACGGTTCATTAACTATTTTCTTTTAAAAACAAATAGTTTTTAAGAAAACGAAGAGTCATACARTGTCTAAGAAAACACTGATAAGACCATTTAAAACATTTTATCACTGAAAAGAAAGATTCAGTGAGGGTTTTAAGGCATCAGATTCAGTAATAAGAGAGTCACTGAAATTGACATTTAAAAAACGTTTTAATCACTAATAAGAAAAGATTCAGTGATCGTTTTGAATTTTAAGAAAAGTATAAGGATATACTTAGAGATGTGGTGAGTGTTGAGAATCACTGAGACCACCGAAGATGAGAAAGCTTCAATGAAGGTTTTAAGTTGTGAAAAAGAGAAGAGTAATCATACCTGAATGAGAAAAGATATATTTACTCAAAAGTTCAATGTTAGAGATAGAGCACTGAATCATTTCACTTATTGAGTGATGTATAATAGCTGAAGATTAATCTTTAGTGTTTAACATACCGAATTCGCTGATCAAGATGTTAAATCTTTTCTCATCAAGAGGCTTGGTGAAAAGGTCAGCGAGTTGATACTCAATTGGAACGAAGTGAAGTTCAATATCACCATTCATAACATGATCTCTGATAAAATGATATCGGTCTCGATATGTTTGGTCTTGGAGTGAAGTACAGGGTTGTATGCAATAGCAATAGCAATAGCACTGGTGCTATCACAATAAATAGGAATCATTGAAAACTGAAGATCGTAGTCCAACAGCTAATTTTTCATCCAAAGAATGTGTGCACACCAGCTACCAGCGGCTATATATTCAGCTTCAGCTGTTGATGTGGACACTGAATTTTGCTTTTTGCTTGTCTAGCTCACCAACTTTCCACCTAGAAGCTGACAGCCTCCCGTGGTGCTTTTCCTATCAATTTTGCAACCTGCAAAATCACTATCCGAATAACCAATAAGGTCAAAACCTGAACCTTTAGGGTACCAAAGACCCATATTAGGAGTTCCCTTAAGATATCTGAATATGCATTTTAAGGTGATCAGATGGGATTCGTTAGGTTCAGCTTGATATCTTGCACATAAACAAGTGGAGTACATGATATCGGGTCGGCTAGCAGTGAGATACATCAGGAAGCCGATCATTCCTCTGTAAACAGTAACATTTACAGGCTTTCCATTTGGATCCTT
>NW_020202462.1:15326-17119 GCF_001531365.2 Cynara cardunculus var. scolymus
AATTTCTCAGAGATGAGAAAAGAAGAAAGTGTATCATACCAGGCACGATGAGCTTGCTTTAATCCAAAAAGAGCTTTATCCAACCTATAGACGTGGTTTGGATACTTAGGGTCAACAAACCCTGGAGATTGTTCAACATAAACTTCCTCTTGAAGTTTTCCATTAAGGAAAGCGCTCTTTACATCCATCTGAAAGACGTTGAAGTCTCTATGGGCAGCAAAGGCTAGAAAGAGTCGAATTGCTTCGAGTCTAGCCACTGGTGTGAAGGTTTCGTCATAGTCGATTCCTTCTTCTTGTCTATAATCCTGAGCAACAAGCCGAGCCTTGTTGTGGGTTACCACACCATCTTCATCCAACTTGTTGTGATAGACCCATTTGATGCCTATCACTGATTTGTCAGGTGGACGTGGGACAAAGTACCAGACTTTGTTCCTATCAAACTTAATGAGCTCTTCTTGCATAGCAAGAACGGTCTGAGATAGCATCATTGATTTTCTTAGGTTCAACTAAAGAAAGAAAGTTGACGAAGAGACATATATTACCTAGACCACGACGTGTCTTGATACCTGCATCTGGATCACCAAGAATTTGATGAATTGGATGGCTTTTAGTCCATCACTGAGCCGGTAGAGGAGCTTCATCTGAATAGGAAAATTCAGGTATGGAAGATGAGGCTTCAGCTGCAGTTTCTTCAGTAATATGGACTATTGCTAAAGGAGCCTCAGATTCAGCAAATGAAACAGGTTCAGAAACTGAAGGCATTTCATTCACTGATGGATCAGTGTTTGAAGTAGAGGGAGGAACACAAGTAATGGGCACTGCAGCGATCTCTAAAGAAGATGCGGTGGAGTGACTACTTGTAACTGGAATGATGAGTGGATCATCTTCAGCTTCGAGAGATTCAGTATTGAGAGGAGCACTGTAAGAAGCTTCAGGTTATCCATAGTGAGAGAACATCCAGTTTTCTAATTCATCCTCATCATTTGAGATGGGTTTTGAATTAGCTGACTGAGATTCATCAAAAGTGACATGAATGGATTCCTCTATTGTTTGTCTTTGTGTGTTGAAAACTCTGAAGGCTTTGGATACATAAGAATATCCAAGAAAGATTCCTTCATCAACTTTGGGATCGAACTTTCCAAGTTGGTCGCGGTTGTTGAGAATGTAACAAGTACAACCAAATATATGAAGAAAGCTTATGGAAGGCTTTCGTCCATGGAAGAGTTCATAGGCTATCTTCTTGAATCTTTTCACGATCAGTGATCGGTTTTGGATGAAACAAGCGGTGTTGACAGCTTCAGTCCAGAATTGAGTAGGGAGATGGGATTCGCTAAGCATTGATCGAGCAGCCTCAATAATTGTTCGATTTCGTCTTTCAACGACCCCATTCTGTTGAGGAGTTCTCACTGAAGAAAAGTTGTGAGAGATTCCCTTGTCCTCAAAAAAGTTATCCATAGTACTGTTTTTGAATTCAGTACCATGGTCACTTCTGATAGATCGTACTTTAACATCGTTTAATACTTCTATCTTTTTTATGAACAAAATGATTCATCCTTGGATCTGAGAAAGAAAACCTAAGTGTACCTGGAATACTCATTAACAATGACAAGTATGAACTTCTTTCCAGCTAGGGATTGCATGTTGACTGGACCAAAGAGATCCATATGCAATAGCTGAAGAGGCGCAGTCACTGAAGAGATTTGCTTCGACTTGAAGCTAGCTCTTGTGTGTTTTCCTTTTTCACAAGCTGAGCAAAGAGATTCCTTTGCAAACGAGTGTTGAGGAAGACCAGT
>NW_020202462.1:20789-22412 GCF_001531365.2 Cynara cardunculus var. scolymus
ATCACTGAACATACTCAGTGAAGGTCGCTGGAACTGAAAAGACAGAAACATAAAATACAACGTATAAGTGAAAAGGGATTATCATCAAATCACTGAGATAGAGGATCAACAGTAGATGGTGTAATCAAATAGTGGCCTTTGCAAGCCAAAGTTCTCAATTTTCTAAATCATCCGTAATATATCACAATTTTGGTTTTTAACATAATTTTCTGTGATCCAAAAGTTACTGTTTTGTCGTCATRTTTTCTTGTTTAATTGAAAGATCTTAATTGATTTGTGCAGAGCAGCTCAATGGTGCTGCTACAACAATTGTGAATATAGGCATCACTCGAGCAGATGAATTTGCAAATTTGAAAATCAACGCCCGTCTAGGAGAGGTATAAATGTTTAATTTTGTCATATTGGATCGCTTGCATTTACCTGATTGTGGTTCACTATCAATGTAAATATTACCTGGCTGCTCAACACTGGTTCGATCGGGTTCTTGCTATTTGAGACTTCAAACAAGACCACACATAATAGTAGATTGTCTTCATGACTCGTACTTGAAATTAGTCGATRGATGGTGTCAACTTGGTCAACTTCTCTTCACAAGTTAWGATTTTGACATGGGTTAGTTCTACTTCTTTTGTTTTCTACTGACTTTTTTCAAGATCAAGGGTCATTGCCATCTGCAAATATTGAGATGTTGTTCAATGGTTTTGGCAAATATTGTTGGTTGAAGCTAATGGATCTTTTGTAAGRTTTGTTTTCTATATATACTCGGGCGACACGGAAAAATAAATTTGTAATCAATGTATTGAAATAGTGTTTATGGATGCTTGTTGCTAAAAATTAAAGTATAGATTGTTTAATCTCCTTTGAAACTTTTGYTTCGATATATTTATCATCTGATAAAGGTAACAAGTAAATTATCATCCCTATTCCATATTCTCAAAATTTATTCGGAATTAATTTTATAAATCGTAAAAGATCAACTCTAAACTATCAACCGGAATTAATTTTAGATTATAATTTAAGGTCATTGGAGTTCGATTTCATAAGACAATTTGTTTTATACATGAAATCAATATGCTCCAAATTCTCGAAATTGATGATCTTCAAGTCAATATGCTCCAATATCTCTAAGATGAGTATCAATGGTGTATTTATATCCAAAAGTTATTAATTGAAAGGAATGTAAAAGTGTTAAGTGAAAAAGTAATGAAAAACAATAAGTTATGAAGAACCAGAAGACCGATGAAGACATCAAGGCAGAATTGGCTAAGTCTGGTGAACAACCAGAGGGCCGATGGACAACAAGGGATGCGATGGAAAGAGCATCTTCATCGCCCCTCTGGTCAATAACACTTAGAGAATTTTTCAGCAATTCATCCAGAGGCATACAATGAAGATTTAAATATAAGGATGATTCATCATACCATGGAAGACAACTGGAGATGACAAGTCGACAACTACACTTCAAGTTTATCTTAATATTAAAACTTATCAATAGTTTAGATAAACATTAATTGTTAATAGAAGATTAGCTAAAAAGTCTCATTAGATAGTTATCTTCTAATTAGCTTACTAGTATAAATAGGTGATTAGGCCTATTGTACTAAATGTCTCTTTTACGTTTTT
>NW_020202462.1:23072-24500 GCF_001531365.2 Cynara cardunculus var. scolymus
TTTCACAAAAGCTCTTGATGAGAAAAGATTTTTATTCCTAGTCAACAAGATGGGTATGCTGAATCTCACCACTTAAAGGCAATATATATATATATATATATATATATTTAAATCAGAGATTTTCAATATCTCATGGTTATGCCTATAAGTGATATATAAAGTATTTGTCATAAACTTCAAGTATCCTAAACTAGAGCCTTTGGCCATACAGACCAGAGCCTCTGGCCACTTAGAATCACTTCGATTAATATTTGGCAAACAATCTTCATCGCCTTTGGAACTAGAGCCCCTCTGGTCCAAAGCAAATACTCAGTTTTCTCCACTAAGTATTACCTTCTCAACCAGAGCCTCTGGTTCTAAAGATCAGAGCCTCAGGTTTCCAAAACCTTTGAAACCAGCGATATCAAGTTCCCATTTACAACTTGACTTACACCACACCCTTCTTTCATCAAACCCTAACATCTCTACATCAACCAGAGTCTCTGGTTCTAAAGACCAGAGCTTCTGGATTCCTACTCTTTGCAACCAGAGCCTCTCTGGACCCAAAGAGTCTCCCTATTCTCACTTCACATGGACTTAATCATATTTTCATACTTCATTTCATTGTCTTTAAGACCAGAGCCTCTGGTTCTAAAGACCATAGCCTCTGGATTCAAAGTCTTTGGAACCAGAGCCCCTCTAGTCTCAAAGGCTCAACCTCTATACTCTTTCCCATACCCTTAATCATTCTCTCATACATCTTTTTCCTTGTCTTTGTAACCAGAGCCTCTGGATTCATTGTCTTTGGAACCAGAGCCCCTCTGGTCTCAAAGACCCATCCATATACCTCTTCACTTGCATACTTAGCCACATTGCATATCTTAATTTCATCATTCTTCACAACCAGAGCCTCTGGTACCCTAATTCTTTATTATTATTTGTTTGAGTGGGAGTTTTTGCAAATCTCGAAACCATTCTTCATGCATCATTCAAGGGGGAGCATCTATTTCATCTTCAAACCATATGGATTTTCCATCCAGAGCCTCTGGTTCTACTGTCCAGAGCCTCTGGCCACCTAAATGCTAAATATGAATTTAACCAGAACTCCTCTGGTTCTACAAAATGGATTGTCAATGCTTTTCTAGGGTCTCTGGTTAGTCATCCAAGGCCTATCAATCATGCAATCCAACATTTCATCGATGAATTCGTTCATTGAGGTTCAACCAGAGCCCCTCTAGTTCCCCACCCAATGTGTCATGGTCAACCAAAACACCTCTGGTTCCATGACAAAATTTCTTTCATTCACAAAACCCATCTTAATTGCAAAATTCTTTTAAAAGATTATACAAAATTACAGCTTTTGTGACTAAAAACTATACAACATGGGTTTTTAGAAGATCAAAACTTTGTAATTAGTATTAATCTTCCAATTAGATGGGATTTTAAATT
>NW_020202462.1:25200-28753 GCF_001531365.2 Cynara cardunculus var. scolymus
GCCCTAACTCTTGCTGACACCAGCGTACCACTAAAGTACGTCCAGCAATATTGGCAAACATGTGAGTTTGACCCAGAAAGCCATGGAATAATGGGGGACATGGATGCCCCAAACGACATGATATGCTCGCTTAAGATTTCGCGGGCTAAAGTTTCTCGAGTTCTGTGCATTCCCACTCGACGAAAGCTTGGAATTGCCCAATATGACAAACCACCCACCACTGACGACATTCTACGTTTTGTCAAGATGCTAGGTTACAATCGTGACCTCCGCAACGTCTCCGACTTCAAACGTCAATTCCTCCCGCGGATGTGGAACATGTTCTTCTCCATCCTCAACAGGGCCCTCACATGCAAACTGGGGTCATTGGACCAAGGGAACATCAACATAATGACGATCATGTATGGGCTGTTCTTCAACCTGAACCTTGACTACGCCTTTCTCATCTACAATGAGATTCATTCAGCGGTGGTCAAGAAATGCAAACTCCAAGCCGCTCGCAAGCCTCTATATGCGGTTCTCTTCCCTCATTTCCTCGCCCTCTTCATTGGGGACGCAATAAGGAAATATGGACTACCGGCTGAGGATCCCTTCACTCCTTTCTACAAGATGCACGACCATCGACCAACCCTCTCGAATGAGGGTTACACCATCAACCGCCCACTCTCCAGGGTTATGCTCAATGTCATTCCATCGACATCTGAGATACGCCAGACCTTTGAACGCTCTATTCTGTCCCAGGAACCGAGGGCAGCTACCCCAGAGCGATTAGAGCCGTCCCTGAACCAAGCGAGGGAGCACATGAGACATCTTCATCGAATGATGAAGATGATGATGATGATGATGATGATGATGATGATGATGATGCTACTCATCGTGCCTCCCCCGACCCTACTCATACAATTCCTCCACCCACTACCTAAAGGACAACCACATCATCTACCCCTGGCAATCAAAGCCACAGGGGTATTGAACAAGGATGACCCAGTCCAATCCCAACCTCAGCCAGCCATCCAGAGGCCATCCTTCGGGCCTCTAGAGATGAATTAGCCGAGGAACCTCATTTTCCATCACCCCTCTCCCAACAGAGAGGTGATGAAGATATAAGAGCCCCTTCGCCTCAGGGCTCGACACAACCAATCACACACACAGAAGCATGTGTTGCTTCTGACATTGAACAACCCCAAGATCGTTCAGAGCAATCTTCCTTTCATGCACATCCCCCTTGATATTTGATCTACCAAAGGGGATACACATTCGCTTCACTTACTCGGCCTCTGAAGCCGAGGAAGAGGAAGCTGATGTTGCAACATCATGAGATAGCTCCTCTTTTGAGGGGCTATCAAGGACCTGATGGAAGTCCTTCTAAGCCCACATTCTCACAAGGCCAAGAAGGCGCCTCCGGAGCAGAGGCCCAACCTGCAGCATCCGTTGCTGCAGGAGTTACCCCAATTGCAGACCTGGTCAGAAAGGCTGAGTTCCAAGCCTTTGTCGGCCTTAAACTCATCATTCAAGGGATTGCTGACAACCCACCCTCAACCGATACCACTGACCTTCAACAGTCCTTTGCAATCCTGCAACGCCACCTCTCCCAAATTAAAACCCAAACCCGAGACAATATCACACGTCTCCAATGCTCCAACAAACCATCACCCAACACCATAACACCGTATCCTCCCTTGCCACTCAAAGAAACCAAATACTCATCCACTCCATCGCCACCCTCATGGCCTAGGAAAATGAGGCCGATGAGAACCTTACCTACATCATCACCCAACTACATACCATCCTCCAAAACCTTAACACCCTACCAACCTCCATCATCTCCCAAATCCCTCAACAAATCCCACCTCCATCCACTTCATCTATCGATGAAACCCTTGCCACCCGTACCCACCAAATGGCCACCATCTAAACCACCCTCACCCAACTCCCCGTCACAATATTAGCCCAAATCCCCCAACCTACTCAACCCCAACCTCCCTCTGCAGGCCCATCCTTTGATGAAGCCTTCTCCTCATTCACTGCAGATGTGAGAGATCTCATCACCAACCTTCCCATCCCTCCATCTACATCCGCCACCACCTCCGTGCCACCACAAGCCTCCTCATCAACCACAGAGTTCGCAACCAGAGCTGACCTGCGGGCTCTGTCCAAGGCACTCGTCTCATCTTTCAACGAGATTAGTGCCAAATTCGTTCATCGCGCCATCCATCCGACCAGGGTTCTCTCCCAGAACCTGGCCGATGAACAAAGGCGCACCACTTCTCTCCTTCAAACGATGGAGGAGAGCCGAAGACAAGCAACCCTGAAGGCGTATCTTGCGTCCTTCAGGAAGGACAAAAAGAAAAAGAGCAGAGCCTCTTACTCCAGCAGCCGCCAACACAAGAGGCCACGACATGAAGACCAAGACCCCGATGATCAAGGTCTTGGACCTCAATTGGGGGAGACAGAGGTCGCGGCTGCAATGCAAACAGAATCCGCTGCACCACTATCACAAACTCAGCCACCACCATCAACCGAAGGAACCCAAGCAAGGGAACCAGAGGCTCTGCCCTCTGAAGATGTACAAAATGTACATGTTCCCTTCGCTACAACCCTAGAACCCATCGTGTTGAGTTCCTCAACCGATGAAGAGCCAACCACCCCACCAACATAAATAAACCAACCTTTTACTTCATCACCCACACCAGACCTACCCTTAACCCCTTCACCAACCCCTCGCACCACAGAACCCTTCACCTTATCCATACAACCAAAACCAACAATAATCCAACCTTCATCACCCCAACAACCACAAACCCAAACAGAACCCCATGAACCAGAAACCACCCAAGCCGAAACCCAATGAACCACAACCAACCCAAGCTAAACCAACCCAACAAGAAACCATACCTTCACCAACCCATACACAACCCTTAATCCAACCACCCGTGGTGCAAGCGGATACTCCCTCTTCGTCGAGGCAACCTCTGCATAGCTTGGTTGATGAAATTATACACAACATGGGGTTGCTGCGGAGACGTCCAGAGTTGCCACCCAGGGAACCCATTATGATGGAAAATATCCATCAATACTTGTACCAAGACCGCGATGAAAGTTTGACCATCAATCCTTCGATTTTATCGCCTGAGTCCATGGGCCTCTTACACCATAGGTTCATTAGACAGATCACACAAGCACCACAGGCTGTCTTCTCGAACGATGGGATAAGGAGGGTCATGGATTTAAAAGTAAGGACCTTCGCCAATAGAGCCATAAGATACATCGAGTTCACAGTGGAAAGAGCACATGGTCCAATTAGCGTGTTCAACGAAAATGACCTCATCAACCTCAATCCCTGTGACTTGATTGAACTATACGCATACACGGCTCAAAGGCAGGACCACGGCATCAGGTTTGGAATGGCGAACAGAACAGTTGTAAAAACAATGGAGACCCTGTTAAACCATCGAGCCAAGAGTGATTTTGAAATTGCTCTTCGCTTAGGCATCGAAAGACTTTCCTGCGCTCCACCAAACGAAGACTTCCAAGGTCTGCAGGAGAAAAGATC
>NW_020202462.1:30818-33251 GCF_001531365.2 Cynara cardunculus var. scolymus
CTTTACAAAATACGAATGTTATAAATAATACTAATAAAAATAAAAATAAATATTAATACAATATAATAGAGTTATATTAATATTTTATGTCATTCTTTTTTCATGTTTCAAAAAATCCATTTACATTAATTAGATTATCATCTTCGAATGGGATTTTCATAAAAGCATTGATTTTGCATTTTTTTTAAGAAACCAATTTAATATAATTTCATTTTTTGAAATTTCCCACCAAATAATGTTAAGTTTGGATTGTGACCCCCATACCCATAGTCATACTTATAAACACAACGGTGGTTGGGGGATGACCACCTAATAATTTAATAATGTCTAAAATACTCAATTATTTTATTTATTTATTTATCTATATATATATATATATATATATTTATATACTAGTGGTATACATGCGTGATGCAGCATGGGTGAATCATAATTCTAAAACAGTAGTTTAGCCTTGAATTATAAGTTTGTGTGGTTATTTTGCAAGTCAACTAATATATAAAGTTGAAGGTCAATACAGTGTATTAGTAACATCGAATGAAAAAATAATTGCACACGTATTGAGTTTCTAAACTCATATACTCACAATTAAAAAATAAAGAAAATATTTAAATTTAAAAAAAAATATGGTTATAACGACCTTTTAATCACAGTTGTATTATCTCAATCCAACAATTTAAAATGACATAATATTAAACCTTTATCAAGCATACCAAAAACAGAATCCTATAAAAATAATACTTGTGTCATATAACTAAACAGTATTCTAAAATCTAATATTTCAAAACCCTAGTTAACTTTACCATGGCCAAAAATTGAAGTGCAAAACTAAATCATGGTTAGTTACTATCCAGTTCTTATAGTGCTAGAATATATATATATATATATATATTAAAAAAATATGGTTATAACCAACTTTTAATCACAGTTATATTATCTTAATCCAACGATTTAAAATGACATAATATTAAACCTTTGTCAAGCATACCAAAAGTAGCATCTTATGAAAATACTACTTGTGCCATATAGCTAAAACAGTATTCTAAATCTAATATTTCAAAACCCTAGTTAACTTTACCATAGCCAAAAATTGGAGTGCAAAACTAAACCATGGTTAGTTACTATCCAGTTCTTATACTGCTAGAATATATATATATATATATATATACACACACACACATATACATATATTTGAGCTCTCTTATTGAACTGCTCATTCAATGAGCATTCTCAATATTATGAAAACTAGTGTTTGGAATCGCGCGATGCATGGTGACGATAATTTAAAAAAAAATATTGAAGATAAATGGTTGATGATCATATATTAGATACTAAACTAATATAAATCGATATTATACATGATACGAAATTGTTTTATCATATCCTCATTTGTTTTTTTTGATATATATATATATATATATATATGTATATGTATATGTATATTAATTAAGTTTTACACCATCAAACTTTGTAATTAGCTTAAAATGATAAAAGATTTGTGTGAGACTATTGACTATAATAAAGATTGTTTTGTCATAACTCGTAATATATCGAATTATCTATTTATCTTATACATATATATCCATAAAATATTTTGATTCACCATGCAAGTATGGTGTTCTTACCTAGTTTTCTATAATTGTGATACATTTTGATAGTGTGATTACATTTGTTGTAATGTACTTGTTTGCAACTTTGGCGAAAAACTCTCCTCGAAATCCTTGCTTCCGAAACCTACAGTTGCACGAAGAGTACCGATATTTGTTGTCAGTATTGTGACCACTTCGACTGTAAGCAAGTCTGACTGAATTGTTAATTCTTTATTTCACATGTACGAATTTTTTCGATCTACTTGAGATCGTTGTCTTCAGAGTGTGGTAAAGGATTAGCTCCTAAATTACGTTGTTATGGTATAAAGTATGTTGTTTTTGCACCAACATATGGTAATAAAGAGTTGGTTAAAGATCAATGAATTTATGGGAGGTTTGTTACAGAACAATGTAATAAGGAGTTGATTGCAACCAATATGTATATATATGATGATTGTAAGAAAATTCATGTTAACTTAAAATTCAGAGTCTTATTAAAATAAACTGATACATGCACCTACTTTGAAAAATGCATACGTAATAATCAAACAAACGGCTTAATGCAACACACACACACACGTGAATATAAGCAAGTCTTATTACAATAAATTGTGTGTTTTATACACACACACAAACGTCACGATTATTGTTTTACTTGATGGGATCTATTTCAGTATTCATGGCATGTGGCTTGTTTAATGCAACAACTTCATCTTTTGGTAGAGGACTTGGATCTAATGAAGCAAATGCCAATAGCTCTGAATTGCTTTGTAGAATCTTCATCTCTTCTTCATCCATATTCACCCATGCTTCTATTCCTTCACCACATTTTGTGTCCATTAGA
>NW_020202462.1:33526-34896 GCF_001531365.2 Cynara cardunculus var. scolymus
TCTCATTGTTAGCTTGGCAATCTGCACCTGTGAACCAAAGCAAGTTACCAATCAAGTCTTTTGATAAGGTTGATGAGAGTTTCCTACGAAGGTTCACCATGTGGGTTAAGAGAGAAGGCTTCTGGAAACCGCAGTTTTCTTTGAAAGCTGCCATTGCACACTTCCATATCAAACCAGATACCAYCTCAACACGTGTAGGGTTCTGCAATCCATTTCTAGTTGCTTGGGCTTTTAGTGTGGATATGGCATCAGCATCAAATACAAATCTTTTTGTGACACACATCCCTTCCTTTAACCACGACCCACACATAGCCATTGATGCTTCTTTAAGCCACAAGTCTTTTGCAGGGAAGAGGGAACGTGCACCAATTAAGTTTGGATACACCACTTCTTTAGATCCACAAGCCATGTTGGTCCATGCTTTTAAAAAGGTGTAGAGTGCAGCCGCATCAACAATCTTGTGTGAAATACAAAAGCCGATAGCAATCCCMCCACATTCGAAAATGTTCACCTGCACATTTGTCACMCGACCACCTATACCAGACGCCTCGAAACTAGGTCGAAACGGCAACAACCTGTCGGTCAAACTGAGATCGGGATGGCTCAGAAACTCGTTGAGCGGAAGACGGACCAACGCTAAGGCATAATAAGCACCAACATCATTACAATCAATAGAAAGATCATCCTTGAYTGTTCCAGCAAGTGGGTAAAACTGTGTCAGGATTTCAGATAGAGATCCCTTCAGAGCTAATGACTTTTCTTGCGCTTGGAGAATATTGTGGCCGTTGTGGTTAGGGTAGTAGAAGATGAYTGGTACATAAGGGMTAATAACAAGCTGATCTAAAAGAGAAAGCTCGAATGTTTTCAAGTGGGGTGGTGTTGGAGAAGATGGTTTGACACTCTCTGTGGAAATGACTTCAACTTCCATCGCATCAAACTGTGGCGCTCTAGAATGATGKTGTTTGCAAAAGATTTGCCTCTCAAATGGCTCTTTTATAGGGAGGATATGAATATGCATGACGTTTAATACTTTGTGTCAGAGAAAAAAGTTGTTGTAAATTATTGTTACAAAATCCAAAAATTAATTATGGGCTGGCCTAAATGCATCTCTATACATTGTTTAATGCATTTTTATTCATGAATTTCTTTCTTACACACATCAACATCAATACATGCTTTTTATATTGGGAAAATTGCACCAAAATGGAACCAACTTTCATCTAATTTCTATTTTGGAGAAAACCAACTTTCAAAATCGTCATTTTGGGGAACCAACTTGCACCTGATTCCTATTTTAGAGAACCAACTTTCAAAATCGTCATTTTGGGGAACCAACTTGCACCTGATTCCTATTTTGTGGAACCAACTTG
>NW_020202463.1:0-1585 GCF_001531365.2 Cynara cardunculus var. scolymus
GAAAGTTAAGATGACAGAACCTGGTATGCCAGAGCCAAGCCTCTTCATTCTTCACAGATGATACAGGTATCCTCTTCTGTTGGCTCTCATCACCTCTATCAATGTATCGGCTTTGTACATATTGCAGAATTTGACTTTGAAGAGCACATCCAGACCATTGTCACACAATTGATTGACACTTATTAAATTGTGTTTCAGTCCATCCATGTACGAGACTTGATTCATCTTTATTTCTCCCTTAACGATCATTCCATAGCCTTTAATTTTCCCTTCTGATTTCCACCAAAAGCTATAGAGCCTCCTTCTTGCTTTAAATAAGATGACAGAAGCTCTATGGTTCCAGTCATGTGTCTCGAGCAACCTGAGTCAACGACCCAAGTAGACACATGCGGCTTCTTCTGCAATTAGACAACGTTTAATTTAGGTACCCACTTCCAATTGGGTCTTTTAACATTAGCTTGTTTGAGGTATGCCACAGCATCCTTTGATTTGGTCTTATTGTTCTTGGAAGAAGAATTGCCAAGTTGTCTATTATTCACCCCAGATCCATGATTCATGGGGTGAGAGACCAGACATGACGAATGGTGAATGTGATTAGATAGAGCATGCATGATATTGAAACAATCACAGAAGGAGACATTGCAAGAAGCTTTCTTAAAATCTTCATTAAAATTAACAAAGAAGGGTACAGAGTTTTTATTTTTAGAGCCCTTCTTAGGTATGGGCTTCCCTTTACAAGATTCCTTTCCTATTCTAGGCTCCTTTTTGAAATTCTTTTTAAAACACTTCTATATTGTTGCCAAGTGTAAATTGGTCTTTGAGTTGCAGAGGAAAAGCATTGAGAGTTACTTTGTCTTTGATTTTCCTTCTTTCTTTTCTCAAGATGAATATTAGTTTCTACAACTTGTGTAGGACTTTCTTCACGATCTGAGGCATATTCATGCTTAGAAGTAGCATTTTCAGAGAGCTCTGTGACAAAAACCTTTTTATAAAGAGACTCATTTTCAGAAGGCTATGTGATGTGTTTTCGAAAAAATTCAGGAGCCTGTGAGGATAACTTTCTCTCAAGAGGATGAATGGTACACACAAAAGCACAGTTTACTTGAGTTTCTAGTTGTCCAAACTTAAAAATTCCTATCTGATGTCTCATAAATCTCCTTGGAATGGAATCATTTTTTTCAGAAGGTGAGAAAGAGTCAATATAGTCTTCAAAAGCAACATTTTCCATTGTTAAACAAGTTTTTGTGTCTAGAGCAAACTTTTCTTTTGAAGATTTTTCCAAATTTACAAAATTTGTTTGAGCTTCTTCGAACATTTTAAAAAATCTATTTCTTTCCTCTGTGAGAAGAATGACTTCTTTTTCACAAAGAGAAAGTTTTTCTTTTAGCTTGTAATGTTCCAAATAATAAGAATCAAGATTATCAATGATCTCAGTGTATAGATCAATTGATTCAGAAGAGTAAGAAGTGGAAACCTCTTGGTCATTTAATTCAGAGGAGTCAGAGTCGATCTTTGCCATTCCACAGAAGAACTCATCCTCTGTGTCTGAATCTTCCCAAGCAAGAAGACCCTTCTGATCATCTTC
>NW_020202463.1:2691-6729 GCF_001531365.2 Cynara cardunculus var. scolymus
ATTGGCACATAAGGAGGATTGTAGAGAAATTCACAAATTCTGGGGTGAATTCCCTCCAAAAAGTTGATCATGCGCACCTTCCATTGCGGATATTCCTCACGGATAAGCGTGGGAGGCTTTGATTGAGATCCAGTACTCATGAACGAGGAATTAGCCAAGTTTGCCATTGAAATTTGAAGAAGAAAAATAAGAACAAGATGAAACTGATTTAATAAAGTGAAACAAGGTAATTTGAAAAAAACTGGTGTTCTAGAAAAAGCAGATTAATACCAAAAACAGAATTAATCGAATAAGAATTCAATTCCTGCTCTGATACCAATTGTTGGACCTAAAATTCAGCTTTGATATTGATCTAATACTCTGAAAGAACACTAAGACGATTAAAGTGCAGCGGAAACAATAATAAGAACAGAACAGAGTAAATAAATCAAGAACACACAGTCAAGATGAGGAAGAAGATGAACACATGAGAATTGCTTCAAAGGTTTTTCAATTCATTGAATTGAAAAATTATACGATTACAATTCGGAAGCACACTGATTACAAAGGCCTTAGCCGCTATATATACTAGTTCCTAASGACCTTACTGACAAGATCTTGACGCGTGAAATCATCTAAGCCGTCCAAATAAAGTCGATTAAGTCCTAGTCACGTGAGAAACACATGCAGCTAACAACCTTTGAAAAACAGTTGGAAGAGGATCTTCACAGAAGACGAAATCCGCAGACCCTCTATGAGCCATCTCAAAGGCTCTGCTGTAATTGACTTGCATGTTCTTATTGACAGAGGACCATTTTCTAGAACCTCTATGAGAGACATCGGAGGTTCTGTCATACTTTACTTGCTCGAATATACATATTCTGTCTCTAGTCCTCTGTTGTCTTCTGTGGAAGATATCCTTCTGTCAAGACTTGCAGAATACTTTTTCATACTTTTACAAGAAGTGAATAATAGAGCTAACACAAATGATCCTCCCACGATCCCCCGAAGTCAATAACACAAGTTCTCAACATGTCTTCGAGAGTATGGATGGTTCTTTCACTTTACCCGTCTGTTTGTGGATGATATGTTGTGCTTAATCGTATCTGAGACCCTAGAGCCTTTTGCAAACTTTACCAGAACTTTGAAGTGAAGCGGCTATCTGTATCAGAGATTATGGATAGTGGAACACCGTGTCTGGTCACAATTTCCTTAATATAAATTTGTGCCAACTTTTCTAAAGAGTAACTTTCTCTGAATGGAAGAAAATGCGCATATTTAGATAAGCGATCAACAATTACCCAGATTGCGTTTATGCCCTTTTGGAGTTAGGGGTAATTTCATGACAAAATCAATTTTATTGTGATCCCACTTCCATACAGGAATCTCCAAAGAATGTAGATTTCCATAAGGTCTCAGGTTGTTAGACCCCATAATCCATAAAGGGTAAAAGGTAATGAAAAACAATAAGTGATGAAGAACCAGAAGACCGATGAAGACATCAAGGCAGAATTGACTAAGTCTAGAGAACAACCAGAGGGTCGATGAACAATTAGAGATGCGATGGAAAGATCATCTTCATCACCTTTCTGGTCAACAACACTTAGAGTTTTCTTCAGCAATTCAACCAGAGGCATACGATGAAGATATGAAGATAAGGTTGATTCATCATCCCATGGAAGACAGCTGGAGATGACAAGTCGACAGCTGCACTTCAAGTTTATATTAATATTAAAGCTTATCCATAGTTTAGATAAACATTATCTGTTAATAGAAGATCAGCTAAAAAGTATCACTAGATAGTTATCTTATAATTAGCTTACTAGTATAAATAGGTGATTAGGCCTATTGTATTAAATGTCGCTTTTACGTTTTTCTTATTAATAAAGTGAAACCTTTGACACTCATCATTGTTCTTTGATGTTCATAATTTATTCTTGAGTGTTCATTAAAACACTATAATTTGGTTATTCTTAACTCGATTATTAGTGTTATTGAGAGATCTGGGATCAACAATTGGTATCAGAGCCAATTGATTGTTTTTCCAATCAAAACGATCATTTAAACTCCCTCAATTTTTTTCTCTTCAAAACGTAAAATCTCTCTCTTCAAAATTCTCAATGGCCAACTGGAATTCTGCACATAGTGTTGCCTCCCTCACCAAGCCTCCAACTATTCAACGAGAAGAATACCCACAATAGAAGATAAGAATGGTGAATTTCTTGGAAGGAATGGACATGAACTTCCACCGATCTGTAATGGAGGGTCCTTACATTCCACAAACTCTTGTCCCAAGAGTCCCAGGAACAAACACCACAGCTGAAATTCCTGCCTACTATATGCCCAAGGATGAGAAGAATTGGGATGAAGACGACATAGAACGGGTAGAGACAGACAAGAAGGCCAAACGACTGATAATCATGGCCATACCCAATGAAATCTTCCAATCCCTCGATGCATGTTACACAGCCAAAGAACTATGGGATGAACTGGCAAGCCAACTGGAAGGAGAGGCTAAAACAAAGAAAAATCGTAGAGCACAATGTCTCAACGAATACACAAACTTCAAGGCCCTTCCTGATGAACCAATTCAGAAGACATATGATCGTTTCAACACATTGATTAATCTATGTCGTCGAAATGACATCTCCAGAACTAAGAAAGAAAACAATGTTTTATTCCTAAAAAGTCTTGGCGATGAATGGACTCAGCTGTCTATGCCCCTTCAAGCAAATCAGGACCTAGACGGCTGGTCACTTCATGATCTGTATGGAACGCTTGTAGCACAAGAGAACGACATTATGAAGAAGAAGGTATCCATCGGTGGACCTCTCGCTCTTGCTGCCATTGAAAAGGAAATATCAAGGACCCCTACCAGAGAACATAAGAAGAAAGGAAAGAAAGCACTGGTGGTAGAATAAGAATCTAAAGACGAAACTTCTGAATCAGATTATGAAATTAAAGCCTTTGCCAAATCCCTGGCCTTGATTACAAAGCAGTTCTAGAAAAATCTCATCAAGAAACCCTATGAACGAAAAGAATTCAAGAGGGAAAAGTACCAGTCATCCTATGAAAGGAAGCCATCTAAATTTCATCAGAGGGAAGATAGAAGAGATGGAAGAAAAGAAAGAGAAGAAAGAAGAGAGGATATAAGAGACGAGAGGAAGGGGGACAAGGATGGAAGGAAAAATGACCTCCGCTGCTTCAGGTGTGGAAAACTTGGTCATTTTTCGAAAGAATGCAGAGGATGATTGGTAAAGGATGCTGACTATTACAAGAACAAATACAAGTATAATCCTAGAGAGCGAAGCATGATGGCCGAGAAAGAAAATTGGGTGTCTGATTCTTCATCAGATGATGAAGACAAAGCACTCATCTATCTGGTGGCCACGTCCAATGCAGAATTTGTCTCCAACTCTGATGATCAGGTATGTGAGTCTACTTCAAATGAAACTAGAGTTAAGGGTTATAAAACTTATAGAAGATTTCTTTAAATTAAAAGAGAAATTAAATTTTGAAAAATCTGAAAGGACAAAAGCGGAAAAAGAAGCAAGTTTCTAGAAAAGAGAGACTGACCTTCTAACCGAAGAAAAAGCAGAACTAGCTAAGGAAGAGACTCGCATTAGCACTCTTAAGAAATCAGAGGAAGAAAAACTTCTGGAACTAAACAAACGAATAACTAAGGACTTAGAAAAGAAAACTAAGGCCTTAAAAGAATCCGAGGCAGAGAGACTAGACTCAGTTGCTCATAAAGATTTCTTCCAAAAAGAACGGGAAATTCTTCACTAGAAGCTTCAAACCAATGAACTTCTGATGAAGAAGTACAAAGATGCCCAAGATATTTATGATAAATTAAATGGTCAAAGAGACACTCAAGGGATTGGATTCAATGAATTGGACTCTTTCATCGAATCAAAGAAATCCACCCTTGAATCCACTTTCAAACTTGGATGCATTCAAAAATCCGACTTTACTCCAAAACCAAAAGCAAATTTTAAAAGAGTTAAAGTCGATGGAAAAACTGTGGTTTTAAGACAGGATTTTGAGAATGTGGTATAC
>NW_020202463.1:10799-12805 GCF_001531365.2 Cynara cardunculus var. scolymus
ATCTCTTTCCTTTCATCATTTAAAATCTTTTCAGTCTTTAAAACCTTTTCCTTTTCTAATCCCAATAATCTCTGAAACTCAGTCAGCTCATGCTCAGTCTTGTGGAACTTCTCAGTTAAATCCTTGATATCTGAATTGCTCCTTGGAGAGTTCCTCTCAGCAATTAGTTCAATTTGAACTTTTTGGAGTTTGTTGTGCAAATCTTTATAAGATTGACTCCTTGTTTTTCTATCTTTTCTTTATATTCTCGATGCAAAGTTTATCTAACTCATATTTGGATTCATCCTTAACTTTTTCTATCTTTTCTTTATATTCTCGATGCAAAGTTTCATTACATTTCACATTAACATAATTCTGAAGTTTAAAGTTCTTTTTCCAACTCAGCATACTTTGCTCTCAATTCTTGATTCTCCTTCATTATAATATCTGCCATTTTAAAAAAATTGATCAGTTAAGAATCTATGCAGTGAAATCAGATAAAAGAAATATGAACAGTTAAACTCAAAAAGAATAGAAAAACAAACCACAAACACTGAAAACACACACAAAAACAGATATACAATGATCGAAAAAGAAAATCTAAACACAAAAAAACTAAGAAACCAAAATAGTCCAAAAAATTATCTAAGTCCAAAACTTGAGTCTAGCCCAAATCAACACAATACAGATGTTACACTTAAAAAAATGAACTATCTGCTCTCGAAAGTCTATCCAAAAATTCACTTGTATTCTTCTCTTATCGGTTGCTGCACTTGGGCTGTTGTTTTAGACAGTTTAGACAATCAATTGTAGAGCTTGCTGTTTCAAAGTCTCTGTGATTCCAGAATAATTCTGCTCTTCTGTTGGAAAACTTTGAACCTGGTATCTTGTTAAACCTGTCAAGACTCAAGATCAACAAAACTTCAAATGTAGCTTCAACACATCTTGAACAATGATGAACAGAGCTGCTTTGCTGTTGTTGCTGTTTTGCTGCACAATGTTGTCTTCTTTCCAAGATTTGTGTGATAAGCAGGATGAAACCTGTCACCTACACACTCTGCTTCAAACTGCTGCTGCGAACCTGCTGTGGAGCTGCTGTTTAGCTGTTTTGATGTTGTTGTTTCAATTATTCTCTACACCAACACAGCACAGCACAGGCACTTGTTCCTGCTGCTGCTGTTCTTGTTGCTGTCTAAACAAAAAGATGCTGCTACTGCTGCTTAAACAATTTGAGTTGCTTTGCTGTTACTCACAAAATAATCCGGTCACCTGGCTGCTATTTACAAAACCTGTTAAACCAGAAGTTGGCTTTGGACTATGATAAGTCTGCTGTTAACAGCAAGTCTGCTGCTGTATACAACTCATAGGCTGTTGTACCGAACAGATCTCAAACTCAAACCAAAAGAAATAGCAATAATCTTCAAATCAGATTAATCAAACTGAGGACAAACCACAAAACTACAGTCAATACAAAACTCATAGGCTGTTGACATATCACTGTCCCTTCTCCCAACATGTTTATCGATACAAAGTCAGAACCAATGAAAACGTGAAAAAGCCCAAACCCAAGGGCAAGGGAAATGCAAATAAACCCAAGCCTGCAAAGGCTAAGGGCGATAAAAAGAGTGTGATATCCCCTACTAACAAACGAGGACCCATTATGAAATGGGTACCTAAATCCCCTTAATTTTTCTTGTAGGACCAGCATGTGCAACCATGGTACATGGACTCAGGTTGCTTCAGGCACATGACTTGTGACAAAAGTCAGCTATCCTCCTTCATCGAAAAATCTAGAGGCTCTTTGACTTTTGGAGACAACAACAAGGGTACTATCAAGGGATATGGGACTCTCAACAAAGGCAACATCTCCATTAGCAAAGTGGCTTATGTCGAAGGATTGAAGCACAACCTACTAAGCATAAGCCAATTCTGCGACAAGGGTTCTGTATCATAGAAACGAAGCCTGGTCACACAATCATCAAGGCAAAGAGAGAAGGAAATCTCTATCTTCTAGATTTTGAGTCCTC
>NW_020202463.1:14925-16834 GCF_001531365.2 Cynara cardunculus var. scolymus
TCAAATAAAACAAGTTCCAGAAGGAATTTTCATAAACCAGTCCAAATATGTGACTGACCTTTTACAAAAATACGCTCTCTCAAATTCATCATTGATGAGAACTCCGATGGCTACAGGAGTTAAGTTATTTGCTGATCCATCCGGAAAATCTGTAGATGTAACAACCTATAGAGGCATGATTGGATCCCTCCTGTATCTAACAGCTAGTAGACCTGATATTATGTTTGCCACATGTCTTTGTGCAAGATAACAAGCGAATCCCAAAGAATCGCATCTTTCCGCAGTCAAGAGTACGTTAGAAGCTGCCAACTCTTGTATCCAAAGGACTCTGGCTTTGATCTAATAGCCTACACAGATGTAGATCATGCAGGATGCAAGCTTGACAGAAAGAGTACGTCTAGAAGCTGCCAACTCTTGGGGGACAAGCTAGTAAGTTGGACCTCCAGAAAACAAAATTGTGTCTCAACATTTACAGTAGAAGCAGAATATGTTGTTGCTGCTAGTTGTTGTTCACAAGTACTCTGGATGAAGACTCAGCTTAAGGACAATGGCTTTCAATATGACAAAGTCCCAATCCTCTGGGACTCCAAGAGTGCCAGAACAATCTCTACGAACCCAGTACAACATTCCAAGACCAAGCACATCGATGTAAGGTACCATTTTCTGAAAGACAATGTTGAAAAAGGTATCATAGAAATGTACTTTGTTCCAACTGAGATTCAACTTGCGGACATTTTTACAAAACCTCTTGATGAAAAACGATTTTTATTTTTAGTCAGCAAGATGGGTATGCTGAATCTCACCACTTAGAGGCAATTATCTTTAACCATCGATTCTTAATATCTCATGGTTATGCTAATAAGTGATATAATAACAAAGTCATATATTCTCTAAGTATCTTAAACCAAAGCCTCTGGTTCTAAAGAACAGAGCCTCCGGCCATATAGAATGACTTAGAATTTTTGGTTCTAAAGACCAGAGCCTCTGGACACCATCCATTGCTTTTGACTTATTTTTTTTCTTCTCCTTCCCTTTGAAACCAGAGCCCCTCTGGTTCTATTGGTAACTAGAGACCCTATGGTTCAAAGCAAAGACTTGGTAATTTTAACCAAGTCCTTTCTTTCTTTCAACCAGAGCCTCTGGTTCTAAAGACTAGAGCCTCTGGATTTCAAATCCTTTGAAACCAGAGCCCCTCTGGTCCTTGCTCACTAAAATCATTTATATGACAAAGTGTTTACATTCATCCAGAGCCTCTGGTTCCAAAGACCAGAGCCTCTGGTTCCAAAGACCAGAGCCTCTGCTTTCCTTCACTTGCTATACATTCTTTATCTCAACTAGAGCCTCTGGTTCCAAAGACCAGAGACTCTGGCCTTGGTTTCATTGATAGCAAACCTTCATCATTTTATTCCATACTTCATTTTCTCATCCTTCACAACCAGAGCCTCTGGTTCGAAAGACCAGAGCCTCTGGATTCTAAGTCTTTGCAACCAGAGCTCCTCTGGTCTCAAAGACTCTTTGCTCTTCACACTTAGCCATATTTAATATCATTCTTCTTCATCATTCACAACCAGAGCCTCTGGTTCTAAAGACCAGAGCCTCTGGATTCAACGTATTTGCAACCAGAGCCCCTCTGGTCTCAAAGACATTCTTTTTCCATACTTAACCATTTTTCTTCATTTAATCTCATCATCCTTCACAACCAGCGCCTCTGGTTGTATAGACCAGAGCCTCTGGTCATCCAAAATGTAAACTCCTTATTGTTTCTAGGGGGAGTTTTTTTTACATTTCACTTCATATCTCCATGCAACCTTTGAGGGGGAGCAAAAGTTTACATTTGTAAACTTGCATTTTCCATCCAGAGCCTCTAGTTCTACTATCCAGAGCCTCTTGTCCCATTAAATGCTACATA